>NC_086452.1:7359327-7439327 GCF_028390025.1 Pseudophryne corroboree
CCAGTGCAATAGGTGACTAGTGTGCCTTTAAAAGCCATAAAGTCTGTGGCAGGTACACATTACATCTAGCAGGCAGATGATGCAGCAGTGTGGTAGTCAGGTTTTGAGACTCTGTGATAGTGTAGGACCTGTATGAAGGTGGGGTACCTTGAATCGGTATACAGGCTTCCGTGCATTGGCCAATCCACCAACTAAACCCCCATCATTTATTTATTGAATTGTTGAGGATAAGTGAGTTTACTTTGGTGAGTGCTGGGTTCTCTGTTTGTATTTATTAGAGCGATGTGGTCATGGGCTACATGCACCCCGCCCTGTGAGTGGTAAGTACAGCTGTGTACCCCGCTTCTGTGGTGGAGAGTGCAGTGTTACATGCACCCCACCCTGTGAGTGGTAAGTGCATAGCTGTGCCCCGCTTCTGGTGCGGTGAGTGCTGTGGTTTTTACTCTGTGTGTATATGAAGGGGTTAATCTATGGTTAGCTCTTATTAACCGTGGCCACTAGCTTTCTCATGCACCCCTGTGTGGACTTTATTATCCTGAACCTGTCTCAGCTGTTTTTTAGCAATCATCTTTGAGCCAGTGCAATAGGTGACTAGTGTGCCTTTAAAAGCCATAAAGTCTGTGGCAGGTACACATTACATCTAGCAGGCAGATGATGCAGCAGTGTGGTAGTCAGGTTTTGAGACTCTGTGATAGTGTAGGACCTGTATGAAGGTGGGGTACCTTGAATCGGTATACAGGCTTCCGTGCATTGGCCAATCCACCAACTAAACCCCCATCATTTATTTATTGAATTGTTGAGGATAAGTGAGTTTACTTTGGTGAGTGCTGGGTTCTCTGTTTGTATTTATTAGAGCGATGTGGTCATGGGCTACATGCACCCCGCCCTGTGAGTGGTAAGTACAGCTGTGTACCCCGCTTCTGTGGTGGAGAGTGCAGTGTTACATGCACCCCACCCTGTGAGTGGTAAGTGCATAGCTGTGCCCCGCTTCTGGTGCGGTGAGTGCTGTGGTTTTTACTCTGTGTGTATATGAAGGGGTTAATCTATGGTTAGCTCTTATTAACCGTGGCCACTAGCTTTCTCATGCACCCCTGTGTGGACTTTATTATCCTGAACCTGTCTCAGCTGTTTTTTAGCAATCATCTTTGAGCCAGTGCAATAGGTGACTAGTGTGCCTTTAAAAGCCATAAAGTCTGTGGCAGGTACACATTACATCTAGCAGGCAGATGATGCAGCAGTGTGGTAGTCAGGTTTTGAGACTCTGTGATAGTGTAGGACCTGTATGAAGGTGGGGTACCTTGAATCGGTATACAGGCTTCCGTGCATTGGCCAATCCACCAACTAAACCCCCATCATTTATTTATTGAATTGTTGAGGATAAGTGAGTTTACTTTGGTGAGTGCTGGGTTCTCTGTTTGTATTTATTAGAGCGATGTGGTCATGGGCTACATGCACCCCGCCCTGTGAGTGGTAAGTACAGCTGTGTACCCCGCTTCTGTGGTGGAGAGTGCAGTGTTACATGCACCCCACCCTGTGAGTGGTAAGTGCATAGCTGTGCCCCGCTTCTGGTGCGGTGAGTGCTGTGGTTTTTACTCTGTGTGTATATGAAGGGGTTAATCTATGGTTAGCTCTTATTAACCGTGGCCACTAGCTTTCTCATGCACCCCTGTGTGGACTTTATTATCCTGAACCTGTCTCAGCTGTTTTTTAGCAATCATCTTTGAGCCAGTGCAATAGGTGACTAGTGTGCCTTTAAAAGCCATAAAGTCTGTGGCAGGTACACATTACATCTAGCAGGCAGATGATGCAGCAGTGTGGTAGTCAGGTTTTGAGACTCTGTGATAGTGTAGGACCTGTATGAAGGTGGGGTACCTTGAATCGGTATACAGGCTTCCGTGCATTGGCCAATCCACCAACTAAACCCCCATCATTTATTTATTGAATTGTTGAGGATAAGTGAGTTTACTTTGGTGAGTGCTGGGTTCTCTGTTTGTATTTATTAGAGCGATGTGGTCATGGGCTACATGCACCCCGCCCTGTGAGTGGTAAGTACAGCTGTGTACCCCGCTTCTGTGGTGGAGAGTGCAGTGTTACATGCACCCCACCCTGTGAGTGGTAAGTGCATAGCTGTGCCCCGCTTCTGGTGCGGTGAGTGCTGTGGTTTTTACTCTGTGTGTATATGAAGGGGTTAATCTATGGTTAGCTCTTATTAACCGTGGCCACTAGCTTTCTCATGCACCCCTGTGTGGACTTTATTATCCTGAACCTGTCTCAGCTGTTTTTTAGCAATCATCTTTGAGCCAGTGCAATAGGTGACTAGTGTGCCTTTAAAAGCCATAAAGTCTGTGGCAGGTACACATTACATCTAGCAGGCAGATGATGCAGCAGTGTGGTAGTCAGGTTTTGAGACTCTGTGATAGTGTAGGACCTGTATGAAGGTGGGGTACCTTGAATCGGTATACAGGCTTCCGTGCATTGGCCAATCCACCAACTAAACCCCCATCATTTATTTATTGAATTGTTGAGGATAAGTGAGTTTACTTTGGTGAGTGCTGGGTTCTCTGTTTGTATTTATTAGAGCGATGTGGTCATGGGCTACATGCACCCCGCCCTGTGAGTGGTAAGTACAGCTGTGTACCCCGCTTCTGTGGTGGAGAGTGCAGTGTTACATGCACCCCACCCTGTGAGTGGTAAGTGCATAGCTGTGCCCCGCTTCTGGTGCGGTGAGTGCTGTGGTTTTTACTCTGTGTGTATATGAAGGGGTTAATCTATGGTTAGCTCTTATTAACCGTGGCCACTAGCTTTCTCATGCACCCCTGTGTGGACTTTATTATCCTGAACCTGTCTCAGCTGTTTTTTAGCAATCATCTTTGAGCCAGTGCAATAGGTGACTAGTGTGCCTTTAAAAGCCATAAAGTCTGTGGCAGGTACACATTACATCTAGCAGGCAGATGATGCAGCAGTGTGGTAGTCAGGTTTTGAGACTCTGTGATAGTGTAGGACCTGTATGAAGGTGGGGTACCTTGAATCGGTATACAGGCTTCCGTGCATTGGCCAATCCACCAACTAAACCCCCATCATTTATTTATTGAATTGTTGAGGATAAGTGAGTTTACTTTGGTGAGTGCTGGGTTCTCTGTTTGTATATATATATATAGTGACAAGAACACTGGGATAGTGTTTGAGGGCAGGTATGTTTGTCCCAGGTTCTTGTCTTACATGTTTTAGAAAGTGTTAACTTCTAGGAAAAATGCTTTTGGTTTTGTCAGAACCTTTTCAGTTTGCTGTAAAAGCTGGGTATAGGCTCTAAGAGAGAGATAAGGAGAGTTCTAGACATTGGGCCCAGTTCGGGTCTTTGGCCTCACAGAGGGCTTATCAGGGTTTCAGCTGTGTAAGAGTGTTATAGGGCTGCTAGCCTGATTAGTATGGGCAGACTGCCTGGGAATGCTGCAGGATCTGTGTGAGAGGAACACGCTTTTTGACACAAGTAAGCTACACAGTATTCACTGGAGAACTCTGTGGTTTTGTTTAGTGACAGTTAGGAATATCTTATGTTTAGTTAGTGCCGGACAGGCAAGGTATTTTCTTTTGGTGTTTTGTTTTATTTTTTCTGTTTCAATAAAACTGGCCGGGGTCAGTTGTACCAGAAACTGGACTTGTGTTGTTCCTCAGCTGCTGCGTGCTGCCATATTCCCCAGGAAGAGGCGCCTTGCACCCCTACAGTGTTACAATATATATATAGGACCCTGATGCACTTAGCCCCCCTTAGGGTACAGAATATAGGGCTGACAATATGTGTGAGATACACGGAATAGGAACCACACAGCAGCTACAGGCACACACAGTCACATGTACAATGCAGAAATTATTACATACAACAATAAAACTGCACTGGACTAGCAATACTATGTAAACCTATATATGTATACAGATATAACAATGCACAGTAAATACTGGATGTATATCACAGAATACTTGTATTAAATATCCCTGTAGTAATGCACTTGTTCTTAACTAACACTGTATAAATGACATGTAGAATACGTAAGTGTCCTGTAAATGCACAGCGCTGAGACAGGCGGCTTTACAGAGGAGACATTGGCCAGCAGTCCCAGAATCAGCGCAGCTATGTGTAATGGCAGCCACATGCTGACAGGGAGTGAGGGAGATGCAAGTCAGGGCGGGAACATCTGCAGTAAATGTCACCTGGGGCTTCCGGTTCCGGCTGCTATGTGACCGGCAGCGTGAGGAGAGAGCTCCGTGCTGCCCGCCAGCAACTATACCTTTTACAAGGCGTTTAGCCTCCAGCCACCCCTACAACTGTCTCCTCCTCAGCACCGAGTGCCTGGTCCGCTGTATGGAGCGGTGTCTGATGCCTGAAATGCCCAGTAGCCGCAGCCAAAGGAGGGAGAAGGAAAAGCGCCGCACAGAATCTAAAATGGCGCCGGACACCGGAGCTCCGCTCACGGCCCCCCTTCCTCACCCACTTCAGCCCTGCAGCACTTGGCAGATGCTGCATCTACATCTCCTTCCCAGGTCAGTGTCACCCCCAGACGCACTCCCAGGAGAAAAAATCCTGTTTACTCCAGCGCAACCTGTCACATATAATGACATGGTGGGAGCAATACGCATTACTATGGGTCCCCTCTTACAAGCCCAGATGGCAGATATAAGTAAATAAATATCTCAGCTTTCCCATAGAGTTCTACAAACAGAGCAGCGTGCGGGTGAGTTATTTCATGATGTATCTGTGCTCAAACAGGACAAACAGCATGTCACTTAATCGCATCACCAGATTTGGAATAAATTAGACGACCTTGAAAATCGGTCGCGCAGATCAAATTTCCGTGTAATTGGTCTCCAAGAAACCCTCTATGGCACTGCATTGTACACCTTTTTGCAAATCACCTTGCCGCAACTTCTTGATATATCTAATGCCTGCAGTGATATGGTGATCGAGAGAGCACACCGGCTAGGTGCTCAGAAAACAAATGATGGTGCAAGGCCCAGAGTGGTGCTTTTCAAATGTCTTAACTTTTTACATAAGGAGGAGATCTGGAGGGCCTCTCGTAAAATACACAATATTACCTGGGACTCCCACAAGATTCTGATTTTTCAGGATTATTCAGCGGAGCTTTCTAAGGCACGGGAAGCCTTTCCCACTTTTGCTCTCAGCTCATACAATATAACAGAAAATTCTCACTGTTATATCCTGCTCGACTGCGAATCTATACTGGCACATTCTTTACTGACTTTCTCACTGTTGCGGATACCGAGGCCTTTTTAAAAGAAGAGGATGGTGATGTTTGCGTTTCAGATGACAATGAGGATAATGAATAATTAATGTGACGTTTATTCTTATATTTACAACACGCTCCCCTGACCAGTACCTGGATATTCGGTGGACTATATGCTGTGACTAGCCGGGCTGTGTTTTTGCCCTCAGTCTTACTTTCGTTATGACTAATCTGCCTTGAGAGCCTCAGATATTTAGCTCATTATGAGTGAATAACTCTATGCTTTATTCTCAGGATTTCTGCCATGTCATACACCGGATGACTCCCTTTCTACTGGTTTATTCTGCACTCAGCTAAAATTTCCTCAGGCTTCTCCTCAATTGTTCATTGTTTTTCGTTTCTCTGGGTTATTATTAATTTCTTTCACCTAGTTGTTGGCAGGACCGGCGAGGCTCCGCTCTGTCCTCAATATAGACTTTCATTTTGTTCTGATGTACTTCGGAAGTCGTACTGACTCCTTTCTGTTCTGTTTTTGTATATGTTGTCCGTTATATGCCTTTCACCAACCCTGCTGCTAGTCGGAGGGTTGTTCTTGTTTCACTTGCCACACTCTGAGAGTGGTACAGATGATTCTAACTGTACCTTCCTTTTTTTCTCTTTCACTCTTTCGCTTCACTTCTTCCCTTCCCCCTTTTAACCAGTTTGTCCCTTTACCAACATGCCAATACCAATGTTTTATGGAATGTTAAGGCCGTACCAACTAATTACCACACAATGACTACAGTTAAACTAGGTTCTTGGAACATGGGCGGGATTAATTCCCCACAGAAAAAGAAGACAATTCTGTTATACTTGAATAAATGTAAAATTGATATTGTATTTTTACAAGAAATGCACCTCGTGGCTTCTGAAATGCTAAAGCTTAATACCTTAAAGTGGAAGGTTCTTGCCTCCTCCCCATTTACCTCCAAAGCCAGAGGTGTGGCAATACTAGTCAAAAGTACCATTCACATTGAACTCACATCCATGACTGCAGACCCTGAAGGTAGATTCATACTATGTAAGGTGTTACTGGACCGCCGTCCATATGTTCTATGTAATGTATATGCCCCAAATGCCAAAATACCCCTTTTTTATGCAAAATGTTACATATCCTTGCACCTATTAATGATGTCCCACTCATTTTAGGTGGTGATTTCAATATGGTCACCACCCTTCAATTGGACAAACACGTCCCATGTGCTAGGGTACTTGCCTGCCCAAACGAGGTATCTCTTAGTTTACACAATCTTTGCAAATGCTCGATGTTTGGAGAACTTTGTACCCCATAGAAAAAGATTATACATGTCTCTCTGCGGCACATGGGACTACGTCCCGAATAGACTAAATTTTTCTTTCTGATAGACTATTGTTCCATGTTCTTGGAGTTATGATAGAACCTATTGTGCTCTCAGATTATGCAGTAGTATGGATAGATCTAAAATGACGCACTGAGAGAAACACCTTTCGGTCTCGGAGATTTCTTTCCTCTCTATCTCATTCTCTTACCTTTTAGAGATTAACTAGATTCAGCCTGGGCGTCATACTGTAACACCAATTCCACGAATCTCTCTGACTCGCCCCAGATCTTTTGGCAGGCTTCTAAAGCAGTCCTTTGGGGTGAAAGTATTTCTCACACTTCTCAAACATACAAATCTTTATAATCAGATTATGTACAAGCACAAACTACATTGACAAACTCATTTCAGTCTTAGAAATCTAATCCAACCCCTAGTAATAAAACATTATATTGTGAGCCAAACAGGCTTTCGATGGCTTGCTTATTAAAATGGAATTTCAATATTCATTTAAGAAAGATTCAAGATTTCATCGATTTGGTAACAAATCGGGTAAATTGCTCTCATTTATTGCAGGGACAACGGCCCCCCATGTTAATACATCCTCTTAAGACCTCTGATGGTTCACTTACGTCCGCCAACACCTAGATAGCACAAATCATGCACTCCTATTTTGCCACTTTGTATTCCAAACCCCCCGCCCCCCCTCCTCTGTCACAAGACTTCTGGGAAGGTTTACCTATCCCACAATTGGAGACTGACCTTGGTGCAACATTGATGGCTGATATTACAGAAACGGAGGTCTCCCAGACCATAGCTCACCTAAAAAATGGTAAGGCACCAGGACCGGATGGCTTTTGTCAGAATTTTACAAATTATTGGCTCCCAAATTGACTCCTTTGTTGACCAGAGTTTTTAACGATATTCTCACCACTGGGGAGTTGCCTCTTTACTTTAACTCTGCCATGCTAACTATTCTGCCCAACCCTGGTAGAGACTTGTCTGAGACTGGATCTTATTGCCCTGTATCCTTGCTCAATTTGGATTACAAAATGTTAACAAAAATACTCACAGAACGACGTAGACTGGTATTGCCATCTATCATTCATTGTGATCAAACGGGCTTTATTATGGGCCTCTCCTCAGTGGTGAATATTAGGAAGGTTTTGTCGGCAATCACTACGTCCTAGTGCGCCAGATCTAATGTTCCAGCGGCAATATTATCCTTAGATGCGGAAAAAGCATTTGATATGGTGCACTGGGATCATTTATTTGACACAATGTCTAGGTTTGGTTTCCTTCCTCGTTATATTGATTATCTGCGGATCTTATATAACAACCCTGACTCGAGAATCCTGTGTAATGGTTTTTAATCTCCACCCTTTCGCCAGGGGTGCCCTCTTTCCCCGCTCCTGTTC
The DNA here is from genome assembly GCF_028390025.1 of Pseudophryne corroboree. Classification (NCBI taxonomy): domain Eukaryota; kingdom Metazoa; phylum Chordata; class Amphibia; order Anura; family Myobatrachidae; genus Pseudophryne; species Pseudophryne corroboree. The sequence goes on from NC_086452.1 coordinate 7,367,320, forward strand.
GCATTGGCCTTGCAACCATTAGCAATATCAGTTAGACAGTCTCCCTTGTATCCTGAAATAGGAGTGGGTGGGATTGACCTACGTCTCTCATTGTGTGCCGACGACATGTTGTTACTGATGTCACGACCTGAATTGACTTTACCAGCAGCTTTTGACCTAATCAATGATTTTGGGTCATTTTCCGGGTATACTATTAACATACACAAATCCGAATTGCTTCCATTGAACGGACCGCCCACCTATTTGGATGCCCACGGACCCACTAACACATCAAAGTAGCTACTAAAGCCATAAAATATTTGGGGGTGCAGATCTCGACAAATTTACGAGACATTTATGGTTTATATTTTACCACAATCATCAAATCCATCTCAAAAAAACTTGATAATTGGTCCTCCCTACCATTGTCGTTATTGGGTAGAAATGCTCTAATTAAGTCTGTAATCTTTCCCCAATTATCATTCCTGATACAAATGCTTCCCCTGCGATGATCAAAATTAGATATTCAAACAGTTGAAATATGTTCAGTAGATTCCTTTGGAGGGGCAGTAAATCCCGGATCTCTAGCAGATTTTTGAAATTACCCCGCGACAATGGAGGTATAGGATTCCCTGACATTTTACATTTCTCCCAATCAGTCCTCTTTAGATATGTACAGGATTGGTTCTATGAACGCAGCGCGTTCACTATATATGAGGGGGATTGTGCTTTGTTTGCCCCATTTTCTCCGGGCGCTCTCCTGCATACACCCAGCTCTACAATCCTGGAAAATATACGCACACGCCTGTTATTCAGGGATATCTATCAGTCCTGGTGGGCGATCAATAGGAGACTATCTAGAAATCCCTTATACTCTCATTTCCTACCTCTATGGGGTAATCCGCTTTTCACACCAGCCTTGATAATGCAGTTTTTCACCGCCTACAATTAAAAGGCATAAAGAAAATTGCAGATGTCTTTGACCCGGGTGGCACTTACTTCCATTTATACCCCTGAAAGAGAAATTTGGTTTACACACCTCACACCTCCATGCGTATTTCCAAATCAGACACTACATAGCCTCTTTACCACCGGCAATGAATGATTCTTCTTTGACTGACCCTCTTTTCCTTTATTAAGTTTATCTTGCTCTCGTCCATATAAAACAAGATATTTTTACAATAATTTGCTTAGCGTACAGTGTAAAAAGCTCCAGAGCCGAGTTGTGCAGTCATGGAACAAATTTATTCCAAGCCTTACAAATTCAGAATCCATATTTTACCATTATGATAGAACATTGCAGGTATTGAAAGCATCGTCTTTACAAGAGGTCCATGCAAAAACTGTGTACAGAGCGTATATCTCACAGGCACAGAGGCGACATTTTGTAGCTGATGAGAGCGGTCGTTGCTTGAAATGCTCTCACTCCTCGGCAACGTTCTATCATAGCTTTTGGGAATGCGGCAGCAGAGCCGGCCCTAACCAATATGATGCCCATGGCAAGATTTTGTCTGGTGCCCCCTAGCACCGCCACTAGTTCTGCAGGAGATGCCTGGCATGAGTCAGCTGGCAGCTCTGCTAACGTCGGGCGCCTTTTGTTTATGAAAATGCATCTTATTTGCATTACTATGTGGCTAGGATACACAAGCAGCTTCTGCTGATAAAAATGATATGCAGCATGCCTATATACTGTGTGCGACTGCGGCTGTATCTGCATACGAAATGCTACATTACAGTGATTTCCAGGAATACACTGCAACGTAGCATTTCGTATGCAGATACAGCCGCTGTTGCACACAGAATATAGGCATGCCACATATCATTTTAATCAGCAGAAGCTGTTGGTGCCCCTAAGCATACCAAATGCCCTAGGAATTTGCCTAGTTTGCCTATGCCTAAGGCCGGCTCTGTGCGGCAGCATAAAAAGGTTCTGGAACAAAATAGTACAATATATTAATGTTAGTCTTGGAATCAGAGTTTCATTACATCCACAGGCTTTACTATTGGCAGATTTTACAGTTTGGAACTTGGGTATATCCCATTCACACTTATACCCATTCCTAACTTTATTAGTTACCAGCGCAGAAAAGGTTATACTCCAGAAATGGATATCTAAACACGTTCCAACCTGATAAAGCTAAATATTTATCTTATATAAAACCCTTTGTGAGGTCTAAGAACACTGCACGCTATTTATGTATGGAGTACCGTAAGGGTACGCACATTGCGTAACAATCGCTCACGACCAAGAGATCACAGGCAGGCACGCTATTGGCTGCCGACTAACGTAATGATTCGCTATAGCGTAGCGGACGCTCGGGACCACGAGGAGATCACCAGCGGCGCTGACGCTCACAATGATAAACCTTTATATCTAAACCATAAACCGTGTATTATGCAGCAAAACCTTAGTGTAGTGATAGGGTGTAAATGCAACACAGTATAACCTTATTAACTCAAAAGCTGTTCGAGCGTCACCGACGCTCTGAGAATACTTAACACTATAAGAAATACACAGATACCGTGCTTAGGGTCTAACGCCTTATATATATATTATGAATGATATACTTGCAAAATAATTAATACAATACAAGTCATACACTACAATATAACATAGACTAACTAACCAGATAACTACACAGGAAATACAATACAATACAATTACGTTTTAAGGGAAAATAAGAGAGAAAGAGGAGAAGAGAGAGAGAGAGAGAAATGGCTCATAATAACAAGATCAATATGATTGCGGAGAAAACTTACGCACAAGGGGAAACGATCGCATGCGCCTCGATATCCAGCTCCCGATTATCAGCAATGAGAACCGTTGAAGAGAGTGAACTGGATATGGTCGGCTTGTCTATTTATGCCCCACACACAATACAATTCAATGGTCCCTACAATCTCATTGTTCATTGGACACAGGAATTCGGCTTCGCATTATAGCAAAAGGTCATAGGTTGATTCATACAGGTGGGCTGTGGCTACTTCCAACTGTTCAGGTGGGTGGGATACTGGGTTTCCCGCCGCATGGCTAAGTAAGAGCAAATAATAGTAAATGGACATAAACTTCTTATGTCCATAACCATTCGCACAAGCGATTAATCCGCTCCAAACCAACACCGGAATATTGCTAATTAAATACTCTTCCGATGGGTACTAAACACCACTGTATGACCCCTGTTAGACCCTTCGTACAATACAAAGAGGGATCTCTCTGTCCAGGAACATGCTATATTAACTAAACTTTCAGAATCTATCAAAGGGACCATCGTCTACAAAATACATTATATAGTGAATTTATGTAACGATTGAGTCGCACGCTACGAACACATAAACTCTACCGTAAATACGCATACCGTGCGCCTGCGGGTGCCCGCGACTGTGAGTATGCGCACGCACGGGAGAGCGTACGCATGCGCAGCACGGACCTGTATGAGGTGCAAAATATGGCAGTGTGCATAGAGATATTTTTCTGACTTTGACAGTCCACCCTTTGGCAGTCAACAATAACTGCCACCTTCTAAAGCATTTCAAAAAGAGAAAAATATATGTCAGGGGTTAATACATTTCCATGGTTGGGTAAGGGAGGAGAGAGGAGTAGGTGTGAAGCGGGTATGACCTAGTGAGATAGCAGAAGCATGTGTGTATGAATCCATGTTTGGGGGGTCATGTATCATCGTGCCGTACGTGTTGTACATCAAGCTTCGAGGTATTGCGAAGTATACATTTGAATTCCTTCTTATCCCGTATTAAGGGTCTGTGGATGGGCTGTCAAACTCTACCGAGCTCTTTTCGGCTGTGGTTGTAACAAAATGGGGGAGCACATTTTAGTTGATGATACATGAATGGGGGAGGTATGTGGTTGCTGATATCTGTGCCTGTATTCCCTATCGACTATGTGTGTCATTACCTGAGGGTTGTAGAAATGAAGATAAAGAACACTTATGGTAAATGCAGTGGTATTCTATGTCAGGTTTATGTACATTTGTCGGTTGAAGTCTTGTTCGGTGTCTGTTGGTTGCAGTCTTCTTTGTGCTTTTGCCCATAAGGTGCGAGCAAAAGCTTATGTCAATGCCCATAGATTTACAAAAGTGTTGGGCTAGCGTAATTTTAAAATTTCTAGGGAAACTGGGGATCTATGGCATAGTTCATCAAAAATCTGTGTATAAGGTTGTCAAAACTTCTTCTTTAATCCATCTGTTGTCTGTATATCGGCTCGTCAACTTCCTCGTCCAAGTGGGTCTTTTTACCTTGGAGAAAACGGAAAAAAACAGGTGAAAGAAACGGACCGTATAATCGCATTTTCATCACATCATTGTTTCTACCGTTGGGTCATAAATCAAGTCCATTGGAATTACAGTTTCCTCACTCCTTAGAATCATTACCCTGGTACGACGTTTGCACTTCATTAAAGTCTGACCGCATCTAAATATCAAACCAATCGATATAACAACACCTAAGATACATAGGAGAAACTTCCCAACATCCATTATGACTCCTTGAGCCCATTCTCCTAAACCAGAAAACCAATTTCGCGGGTTCAACCATGACACCCAACCAGTCAGCTCATTACCTACAGCAGCAAGAGTGAGATTGTGTCTTCTGCGAAATTCCCACTTCAATTGGAGAATATCGTCCATCTTTTGGTCTATGACCTCGACCGGATCCTCGGTGCTATTCGTAATATATGTGCAACATTTCACGCCGTACTGTGTTGCCAGTGTGACACAATATCCGCCTGTCACTGCTGTGAGATAATTAAGAACCATTCTATGCTGTACCAGTTCTGTTTTATAAGCTTGAAGTTCTCTTCCAGTATACCTAAACGTGTCATCATACATTTCAGTGATATTATCTAACAAATTTGCAAGCGCAGAGATGTATCTATAGTTCATTACTCCTCGAGCGGTGCGGGTGAAATCTAGCGCAAGTAGAACCTGAATCCCGGTGGATTCATGGATCATATCAGAGGCCAAATGCTCTGTCCTCTCTGTCAGTTGTCTTTTAACTACATGCTCGTAATGGGTATGAGTATAAGGAGCTTGGGCACCACGGTGTATGTCTTTCATTTTGTCATGTGATACAGTCATTACTTCAGGCAGTACTTTTCCAATATAACACAATCCTTCAGAGTTCGGGGCAAGCCACTTATACGCCTTCCTCCCGCATATGAAATATGCATCATCGGGGAGAACATATGGGACGGAGTAGGACATAACCATATTACACATCTTCCATGTGAAATCTCCTACCCCTAATTCTCCCATCTGCCTAGTACACGTATCAGTTTGTACGATATGTGCACAGTATCCTGGTGATACCTCTCCAACTCTCGTAATCCTACTTCCTAAGGTATACCTATATCGGAAAGATTTTCCTCTACTGGCTATGTGGCGTATAAGCTCTGTATCTGTAGGCATCCTATCTGCCCTATATGAAAAGGTCATGGTTTGGTTACTCCATGACACTTCCCAATTTCCCGGCTTTCGGGGATTGGTAATGTTAAAACATATTAGGGATCTATCCACATGATATTGGTGGAGCTTCAAACTAGGAGGACTGGAGATATTAAACCTCCTGTCCACCGGTCTCCCACCCTTTAGCTCAAGTACCTCCCCTACCGTTAAAGGAAATGGTACTAGCCCTGATTTGCTATGACCTTGAGGCACTTGAGAGCATACCCAACAATCTGTTTGATTTAACACACTACCCACTAAGGAGTGATAGTCACTCAAGGGATGCCGGTCCATGTGGATATTAAAACTGGATTGGCATTTCTTAATGCACCCATCCTCAACTACGTTGTCACAGAGCCTACAGATACAGTTTTCCTCAGCTAACAATCCTTCACAATTCCTTCTATTGTCAATGCTATCGGATCGTTTTCTGATACTCGCCTTTATTTGTTGGTTAAGTTGTTCTTGGAAAACTACGCCTCCATCTTTATCATCAGAACCCATTCCAGAACCTCTCTCGACCTCCATGGTACTCTCGCCGGAACAGACTGCTCTGGTCAACATCATGGTCAACAGGAAAATCCGGATCACAGTCTCTTGGGGCAAGTCCATCTTATAGGAGGAAATGAAGAAGAATGAGAAGGGGGAAAAAAATAATTTGAGGGAGAGGGGATGGGAAGTTGGAGAAAAACAATAAAAGGGAACAGGGAATCGACAACTGCTTTTGGTCTTGTGATTTTCAATGCTTCAGGTGCCGCCTCAATCCTCCTGGAACAGACACTCCAGTGATACAACCTCTACCGTCTGTTCCTTATCACGGGACTTCTCTGGATCAGCAACCTTCTTACAGTGGGACGAATGAACCCAAGTCTCTCTCTCAGCAACCTTCAATGCTGTAGTGCTAGTCAATAAGACCTGGTATGGTCCTTCCCATCTGTCAATAAGGCAACCTGAGCGTAGAAAATTCCGTATCATTACATAATCCCCAGGTTCAATGTCATGACAATTACTATCTGGTAAATCAGGAATCACCAACTTCAGATTATTATTTTGATTCCTTAACTGTTTACTCATGTTGATCAAGTATTTTACAGTCACTTCATTGTTACACTTCAAATCATCCTGAGGGTTAATCATAACATGCGGTTGTCGACCAAACAAGATTTCAAAGGGAGACAGATTAAGAGGGGACCTGGGAGTGGTTCTGATGCTGTACAGTACAATGGGTAAAGCTTCTGGCCATGTCAATCCTGTCTCTGCCATAACTTTACTCAGTTTATTTTTAATAGTGCTGTTCACTCTTTCCACTTTCGCACTCGCCTGTGGACGGTATGGAGTGTGCAGCTTGCTATCAATTCCCATCAACTTACACATTCCTTGAAAGACGTCACCTGTAAAATGGGTACCCCTATCACTCTCAATTATTCTAGGGATACCATATCTACATACAAATTCCTGCACAATTTTCTTAGCAGTAAACATAGCGGTATTTGTGGCCGCAGGAAATTCTTCGACCCAATTTGAGAAAACATCTATACAAACAAGTACATATTTCAAATTTCGACAAGGGGGTAATTGAATAAAGTCAATCTGTATTACTTGGAAAGGACCGCCTGCAGGTGGGATATGAGATGGTTCTGTTGGTATTGCTTTTCCGATGTTCTTTCTCAAACAGGTAAGGCATGACATTGCTCTCTTACTCGCATGAGATGAAAATCCTGGGGCGCACCAATATGCTCTTACCAACTTGCACATCCCTTCCTTGCCCAGATGAGTCAGCCCGTGAGCTGCTTCAGCTAAACATGGAAGGTATGCTCTGGGGGCCACTGTTTTACCATGTCCATTCGTCCAGAGTCCTGAGGACTCCTGGCCATATCCCTTTGCCTTCCAGACTGCCTTTTCCTGTGTGGAACACAAATTTTGCATTTCACACAACTTCTGTGTGTTGATGGTATTAAATACCATCAGTTGTGTGGTGTCTGTCTGTCTGGGGGTAGCAGCTGCTAACTTAGCAGCTTCGTCTGCTCGGCTGTTACCAAGTGATACGGGGTCCTGGCTATATGTGTGTTCTTTACACTTGATAACAGCCACTCTGTCGGGTTCCTGTATCGCTGTTAGAAGCCTTTTTATGTGAGCTGCATGCGCTACCGGTGTACCAGCTGCTGTCATGAAATTTCTGAGGCGCCATAGGGCTCCGAAATCATGGACTACCCCGAATGCGTATCTAGAGTCGGTGTAGATATTGGCTGATTTTCCCTTAGCCAATTCACATGCTCTGGTTAGGGCGACCAGTTCAGCAACCTGGGCTGAGTGAGGTGGGCCTAGCGGTTCCGCTTCTATGGTGCCTTGGTCATCTACGACTGCGTATCCAGTACACAAGTCTCCCAAGTCTGACTGTCTATGACAACTACCGTCCGTGTAGAACGTAAGTTCTACATCTTCCAGTGGGTTGTCACTGATGTCAGGCCTTGCGGTAAAATTTTGGGTCAAATATTCCATACAATCATGTGTGTCTTCCTTTGTATTAAATCCTCCTTCCCCATCACTCTCATCCTCCACCCTTTGTGCCTGTCCAGGCACACCTGGGAGATATGTTGCAGGATTTAATGCACTGCATCTCCTTATGGTGATGTTTACGGGGGCCATTAGTGCCAATTCCCATCTTGTAAACCGCGCTGATGAGACGTGCCTGGTTTGGGCAGAATTTAACAAGGCTGACACTGCATGTGGTGTATGAATTGTGAGGTTGTGACCTAGCACTACATCTTCGCTTTTCGTTACTAGCAATGCTATCGCAGCAACGCTTCGCAAGCATGTGGGGAGGGATCGCGCTACCGTATCTAGCTGAGCGCTATAATATGCTACTGGCCTGCTGGCATCACCGTGCTTTTGGGTTAGTACGCCTGCCGCGCAACCAGCACTTTCTGTTCCGTATAGCTCAAAGGGTTTCCCATAGTCTGGCATACCTAATGCTGGTGCCTGCGTTAGGCACTGTTTAAGTCTCTCAAATGCCATTTCGGACTCGTCTGTATGCGAAATCCGATCAGGTTTGTTTGAGGAGACCATCTCCTGCAAAGGTAATGCTAGAATGGAAAATCCTGGGATCCAGTTACGGCAATACCCACACATTCCTAAGAATGTTCTGATCTGCTGCTGAGTTTGTGGCAGAGTCATGTCTCTAATTGCTTGAATTCTATCAGCGGTCAGGTGTCTCAGTCCTTGTGTTAGACAGTGTCCCAAATATTTTACTTTAGTCTGGCATAATTGCAACTTGTCTTTGGAAACCTTGTGTCCTGTGTCTGAAAGATGAAACAGGAGCTGTTTCGTATCCTTCAGGGACGCTTCCAATGAATCTGAACACAGCAGTAAATCATCCACATACTGTATCAATACTGATCCACTCTCTGGTTGGAAAGACTGTAAACAATCATGCAAAGCCTGGGAAAATATACTTGGACTATCTATGAATCCTTGTGGTAATCGAGTCCATGTGTATTGGACTCCTCTGTATGTAAATGCGAACAAATATTCGCTGTCAGGGTGCAGAGGTACCGAAAAGAAAGCGGAGCAGAGGTCAATAACAGTGAAAAATTTCGCAGTGGGAGGGATTTGCATTAGGATGACAGCTGGATTTGGCACTACGGGGAACTGACTCTCAACTATTTTGTTAATCCCCCTTAGATCCTGCACTAGCCTGTAACCCCTCCCCCCACTCTTTTTCACAGGGAAGATGGGACTATTGGCAGTGCTGGACGTTCTTACCAGAATGCCCTGTTGTAGCAAGCGCTCTATTACTGGGTACACTCCTAACTCCACCTCTGGCTTCAGAGGGTACTGTGGGATTTTTGGAGCTATCCTACCATCTTTTACTTGTACAACTACCGGAGCTACGTTTGCCATTAATCCAGTGTCCTGTCCATCTTTAGTCCAAAGTGACTCTGGTATCTGAGATGTCATTTCTTCTACTTGGGAGGGAGTCCTATTTGTCATAATGGTATGTGACATTAATTTTGATGGGGAGTCTAACATGTCTCGCACTTCCTGAGCGTGATTCTCAGGTATGTCCAAGAATACACCTTCAGGAGTACAATAAATGACGCACCCCATTTTACACAGTAAGTCTCTTCCCAGGAGATTTGTCGGTGCCGATGCAGCCAGCAAAAAGGAATGCTTGGTATGTAAAGGCCCTATTGTAATCTCGGCTGGTTTGCTAACAGGGTAGTGTTGGACTACTCCTGTTACTCCCATGGCTGGAATTGTCCTACCAGTGGTTCTCATGCCCACTGTCGAATTTATCACTGATTTGGCCGCCCCCGTATCTACAAGAAAGTTTAATGATTTACCAGCTACATTAATTGCAACTTCGGGTTCACTTCCAAGACTTGCAATCAATTTTACTGGCTGCAGATTACAGGTATGGCCACACCCTTATTGGGTATGGTGACCTCCCTGAATCCCGCTGGCAGCAACTACTTGTGAGGGAGTTAGCTGGGAACTACCAGAGGCGTGCCAGTCTCTGTTCGGGGGGTATCTTTTTGTTTCCCCTGTATGTGGCTCATAACTCCGTCTCTGTGGACCCTGATCCCAATGTCGTGTGTCGTGTCGTTGTCTAGGGGGTTGATAAGATTTTTGTATACTTCTCGATCTACAGTCTCGTGCAAAGTGTCCCTGTTTGTGACAAAAATAACATGTTACCACATTTGACTTACCCACAGGGTTTGGTGATATTAACACAGGCTGTTTTGTGGTCAGGGCCTGTATACTTACTGCCATTAACTTATCACCTTGCGACTCCCTGTGTCTGGTGATATTCCAGTCGTGATCAATAGCAGCCTCTCTCAAAGTAGCCACAGACAGACCTCGCCAACATGGTTGTGTGGTCTGTACCCTAGTCTTTAATGACTCTTTTAAACCATCCATCAGTACTGATACTGCTACTTCTCGATGGTTTATGTTTGTTTTAATGTCCTCTATGCCTGTGTATTTTGCCATCTCTGATAATGCTCTGTGAAAATACTCTGCAGCTGTTTCTGACTCCTTTTGTTTAATGGAGAATATCTTGTTCCATTTAACTACCGCTGGGAAATACTCCTTTAACTGTAAGCTTATTCTTTTTACATTATCTTTGTTGTACACATCTGTGAGAGGTACATCCTGATCTAATCCACAGTCAGCTAAAAATTGAGTTGCGTCGACATTGGAGGGTAAACAAGCCCTCAGCAATACCTGCCAGTCTTTATTGTTGGGCTCTAAAGTGTTACCTAGGTCTCTGATGTATTTTTGGCTGGCAACTAAGTCTTTTCTAGGGTCAGGGAATTCAGACACTATGGTCCTTAATTCCATTCGGGAAAATGGGCTGTACATGGCAATGTTCCTAACAGGAGTGACTCCTGAAGTGTCCGTTTTCCCATTTGGCACTACTATTACCTTAACAGGATTAATTCTAACAACATCATTCTGTGTAGATTCTACAGCCTGTGGTGAAATAGTTTCAGCATAGTGTATGGTGCCGTACTTACCCGTTGATACGACCTCACCTATCCCTCCGCTAGGGGCCTTTGTTACTAATCTCGGGGGTGGAGCTGTGCCTACTGTTGTCTCCGCTATGGTGGCTGCTAGAGAGAGCGCTGATATTGTTGCCGATTCGTCCTCTTGATCACACTCCTGGGGAAAGTTCAAAACAGGGTACAACTTGCATGGGTTAATACTTGCATTGGTTAACATTATCTTTAACATTTACACAGTTGCTAAGTGTTTGCTTGTTACACCTTAGTGCGTCATTCTCCGCAACCAATTTCTCTCCCGATATTTATGGTGGCGGTGGGGCCGTGGCTATCAGTTTCTTGATAGAGCCAGATCCTGCCGCCTGAGCCAATCCTCTCTGTATTTCACCTTCCTGTTGCCACAGCTGCAAATAATCATAATGCTTGATTCGTCTCTTTGCTGATTTAATGAGACATATCCTTCTCCTTAAATTCGTTAACACTTCTGGGCTGAAGCTACCTACTCTTGGGAATTTCTCCCCGTCATGTACTGTCATTCTCTCCCATTCATCACATAAAGCTTCTGTGTGACTTCCGTACTTTTCACACATTACGTACCTTGCCGACCCGACTGGTCGGTTTATAGAATCAACCCGAACCGAGGTTGATCGCCCCCTTCCTGAACAACTGGCCCCCATAATTTGCAGGTGTTACGGACCCTTACAAAAAACCAAGATATTCACGATAGGTTGACGGTGAAGTTTACCGAGCACCTCACTCACTCGCCCACGCCGACCAATACGACCTGTTCACACTGATATAGTGCTGGCGTACTCGACCCAGGGCCCCTATTAACCTTTGTTTACTGGAACATGTGAGTGTGATCCGCAGAGCATTAACCCTTTCCAGTAAAGGTGAGGTTGTTGGATAATTCCTGAGTGACCAGCGAACTTCCCTTTAGAAAAATAAAAAATTACACAAATCACGTCAGAATGTACAAATAGCGTTTATGACCCTTCGTACACAAATGGTACCGGTCAGGTTTACTAATGCACACAATTACGTGCGGTACAATCGTTCAGTACATAAGCAACTAATCTTATGTACGGAGTGACCAACGGAATCGAAAATTGCGGCTGCGAATTCCTTCAGCAAGAGCTTGTATGGCCTATATGGGTGTTGCACCAATCCTTTTTTTGGTGTTGTGCCTGTGGACTCTATAGCGGACTTCCTTGTCTGCTGTACCTAGACCTCCTGGTCTGCTATGACCTCCTGGTTTGCTACAGTATGACCTCCTGGTCCGCTATACTCTAATGCTCAATTTTTATGTTTAACCAAGGATGCCTGCCTCCCTAGCCACCGTGCATGTCACTTACACGTATGTACCTTCACGAGAACTCGATGATTTCTTTTGGTTCAATCCCCAAAATTGTATAAATGTATGTAAAAACACTCACTCACCACATGTACACTTTTGTTTCTATTTCTGCGCAGAAATTTCTCTTTAGACCAGATGTGTTACAAATTAGGAGAAGGATCTATTAATTTAAATTTCGAATGTTAAAATAGATTTGCGCTATTTATCGCCTGTTGCGTTATTTATCGCGTTGAAATAATACTATCGTGTGACTTGAGTTACGTGGGCGTATCCAGACGCTCCGTTGCGTAATTTACGCTGCGTGCGTCGGCCTTTGCGTACGCGAGTCTCACCCTTTGTTCGAGACACGTGTATACCAGTCTTTATCCACCGTAACACAACTAACACGTTTATCAATGTAGATGATCCTCGATCGTCTACCGAGCACCACACCAATCTCTCCTTATACCTTTAGGTAGAGTTGCGTGTGCGCTTTACACTTTATCCCTTTAATGTATTACTTTTACACTTTAACTATGAAATAGCGACAAATCTCTCTGAGCACGTTTATCAATTATAAAAAGGCAAACAGGAGGGTGATATACGAAAATACACAAGTGAAAAGAAATGCAGATATGCGTGTGTGCGTACACAAGACAGAAGAATAAACAGTTTTAAAAGACACTAGTGTGTTGTTCTTACCTCCGGTTCCCGGATTCCTTCAGCACTCTTTACTTAAGCGAAGCAGACGCTTATCCAGACAGCACTATGGGGAATATGATCTCCCGCCCTTTGCTGATGGATGATGTCTGCTGAATCTACCTAGTGCAGATATGTGAAGGACGGGCGAGCCGCCAATTGATAAAGCTAAATATTTATCTTATATAAAACCCTTTGTGAGGTCTAAGAACACTGCACGCTATTTATGTATGGAGTACCGTAAGGGTACGCACGTTGCGTAACAATCGCTTAGCCGTAGTCGAGACGCTCAAGCGTCACAATCGCTCACGGCCAAGAGATCACAGGCAGGCACGCTATTGGCTGCCGACTAACGTAATGATTCGCTATAGCGTAGCGGACGCTCGGGACCACGAGGAGATCACCAGCGGCGCTGACTCTCACAATGATAAACCTTTATATCTAAACCATAAACAGTGTATTATGCAGCAAAACCTTAGTGTAGTGATAGGGTGTAAATGCAACACAGTATAACCTTATTAACTCAAAAGCTGTTCGAGCGTCACCGACGCTCTGAGAATACTTAACACTATAAGAAATACACAGATACCGTGCTTAGGGTCTAACGCCTTATATATATATTATGAATGATATACTTGCAAAATAATTAATACAATACAAGTCATACACTACAATATAACATAGACTAACTAACCAGATAACTACACAGGATATACAATACAATACTATTACGTTTTAAGGGAAAATAAGAGAGAAAGAGGAGAAGAGAGAGAGAGAGAGAAATGGCTCATAATAACAAGATCAATATGATTGCGGAGAAAACTTACGCACAAGGGGAAACGATCGCATGCGCCTCGATATCCAGCTCCCGATTATCAGCAATGAGAACCGTTGAAGAGAGTGAACTGGATATGGTCGGCTTGTCTATTTATGCCCCACACACAATACAATTCAATGGTCCCTACAATCTCATTGTTCATTGGACACAGGAATTCGGCTTCGCATTATAACAAAAGGTCATAGGTTGATTCATACAGGTGGGCTGTGGCTACTTCCAACTGTTCAGGTGGGTGGGATACTGGGTTTCCCGCCGCATGGCTAAGTAAGAGCAAATAATAGTAAATGGACATAAACTTCTTATGTCCATAACTATTCGCACGAGCGATTAATCCGCTCCAAACCAACACCGGAATATTGCTAATTAAATACTCTTCCGATGGGTACTAAACACCACTGTATGACCCCTGTTAGACCCTTCGTACAATACAAAGAGGGATCTCTCTGTCCAGGAACATGCTATATTAACTAAACTTTCAGAATCTATCAAAGGGACCATCGTCTACAAAATACATTATACAGGTTGAGTCTCCCTTATCCAAAATGCTTGGGACCAGAGGTACTTTGGATATGGGATTTTTCCGTATTTTGGAATAATTGCATACCATATTGAGATATCATGGTGATGGGACCTAAATCTGAGCACAGAATGCATTTATGTTACATATACACCTTATACACACAGCCTGAAGGTCATTTTAGCCAATATTTTTTATAACTTTGTGCATTAAGCAAAGTGTATCTACATTCACACAATTCATTTATGTTTCATATACACCTTATACACACAGCCTGAAGGTCATTTAATACAATATTTTTAATAACTTTGTGTATTAAACAAAGTTTGTGTACATTGAGACATCAAAAAACAAAGGTTTCACTATCTCACTCTCACTCAAAAAAGTCCGTATTTCGGAATATTCCGTATTTCGGAATATATGGATATGGGATACTCAACCTGTATAGTGAATTTATGTAACGATTGAGTCGCACGCTACGAACACATAAACTCTACCGTAAATACGCATACCGTGCGCCTGCGGGTGCCCGCGACTGTGAGTATGCGCACGCACGGGAGAGCGTACGCATGCGCAGCACGGACCTGTATGAGGTGCAAAATATGGCAGTGTGCATAGAGATATTTTTCTGACTTTGACAAACCTTATCAGCAGTACATAGCACGCTCAGGATTCTGTTTATAGATCGTTTTCCACTTTAGCTGACCTGGAGGGAGGCGTAGTACAATGTAAAAAAAAAATTGAATCTTTATATTAGTGCCCTCCCGCTCATGTCTCAAGGTCAGATTTTTGCCCAATTTGAATCCACAGACTGGTATCTACATAGGAAAATGCCATCCAGCTTGTAGAGTGCCGCTTTGCCGTATGATTTATTATTACAAGTCTCACACTGTGAGGTCCCCGCCAGCCTCTTGTGTATGACTTATCACTATAAGTTTTACCTACCAAGGTTTACTCAACACTGAGTGTTGCTTCTAGAGCTATATAGGATTGTGTATCACATGTAATCATTCTGGTAGTTCATTACCCCCCCCCCCCCCCCCCCCCCCCCCGCCTTCCCTTTTCCCCATTTTCCCACTCTCTCTCTTTCCCTGATCTTGCGTTCTCTTTCCATTGACCTTTATTGTATGTTTATGCTGTGTGTGGACCTTTGAAGTATTTTATGTATCACTGGGTACCTAAAGGTATACGCATTCATTTCTCCCCTGATACTAGTATCTGATCCTGTTTCTCATGTATGTTGGTCCATATGCTGTCATCTGCAATTGTTTTGTTCCCTCATTTATAAAAGCAATAAACATTATTTCAAAGAAATAAAAAAATGGCGGCTGGGGGAGGGGCTACAGGTCAGAGCCTTATTCCCTCTGCTGGACTTCACCACCGGGTACTGCGGATCTATACTAAACGGATTTTAGTAAATCCGACCTGTGCCCCTTGCCCTGGTGTATATAGTGAGGTCCTGCATGGCCACAGTGTCCACATCAGCAGCGCGGTCCATCTCTGGATTGCGATTTCGGTGGATCCCGCCTGGGGGGCCCTCTTACCTCCTCCCTATCGTGTGACCACGCAATCCAGGAGAGCAGCTGCGGCATGTGTGCCTAAAGGGACCGGAGCCTCCGCTGTAAGTACCCGGCAACCAGGGCACGGGAGTGTACAGCGCCGCTGGGGGAGGTGATGGAGCCGCAGCACGATATGTCAGTATGACATATACCATCTAGTGCCTCTGCTTCGACCCTTGAAGTCTTCTTTCTTGTCAGAAAAGCTCTTTCCAGGGCTGCCTAACGCAGCCCCCCCTGTTACCTGCCTGCACTGCAGCACCACCTTACACACTGAGCTCCATTGCCTGGAGGCGGGGTTATAGAGGAGGCGGCGCTGTGCATCCTGGGAACAGTCAAAGCTTTAGCCTGTTGGTGCCTCGGATCAAGATCCAACTCTACACCCCAATGTTATTCCCTGTGGAATGCCAGTGTACCCCGCTGCATGTAGGTGTATTTCTTTGTGTTGACTGTTGTAGAATAAAGTTGGTTTGTGCAGTAAATTTAGTGATTGTGACTAATTTTTTTTGGTTTTGTGCTAATTTAGGTTTGCTTCATTATCGCAAATTTCTAGAGATGAGCGGGTTCAGTTCGCCGAGAATCAAACCCTACCGAACTCCACGTGTCAAACACGGTTCCGAGCCTGGTTCGGTTATTCCCGCCTGACTCGGAAAACCCGATCGAGGCAAAACTTCATCATCCCGCTGTCGGATTCTCGCAAGATTCGGATTCCATATAAAGAGCCACGCGTCGCCGCCATTTTCACTCGTGCATTGTAGAGAGAGCGGAGATGATGTGACTACGTTCTCTCAGTGGAAAGCTCAATATCAGTGCTCGGTATCAGTGCTCAGTATCAGTGCTTACTTATTGCTGCTCAGTAATACTAGTAGTGTGTCTCTCCTGCTCAGTGTCAGTTCTAGTATCCTCATCAGTGCTCAGTATCACTGCTCATTGTCTTGTGCTGCATTGTGGTGACCAGTATACTACAGTACATTACTAATAGTCCAGTGCTGCATCTCGCTGCTCTGTGTCAGTTCTAGTAAGCAACTGACTGTCCAACAGTCCTTTGCGAGGAAGATGAAATATCACAGCAGTCATCCTGTTGCAAAGCAGATAACTCAGGCCTTGACAGCTATGTTGTGTGTCCGGTATCCACCGTTAGTTCACAGGGACTTAGAGAATTGCTTGAGGTACTGTGTCCCCGGTACAAAATACCATCTAGGTTCCATTTCTCTAGGCAGGCGATACCGAAAATGTACACAGACCTCAGAAAAAGAGTCACCAGTGTCCTAAAATGCAGCTGTACCCAATGTGCACTTAACCACGGACATGTGGACAAGTGGAGCAGGGCAGACTCAGGACTATATGACTGTGACAGCCCACTGGGTAGATGTATTGCCTCCCGCTGCAAGAACATTTGCGGCGGCACTAGTAGCAGCATCTCGCAAACGCCAACTCGTTCCTAGGCAGGCTACGTTTTGTATCACCGCTTTCCACAAGAGGCACACAGCTGACAACCTCTTACGGAAACTGAGGGACATCATCCCAGAATGGCTTACCCCAATTGGACTCTACTGGGGATTTGTGACATCGGACAATGCCACCAATATTGTGCGTGTATTACATCTGGGCAAATTCCAGCACGTCCCATGTTTTGCACATACAATGAATTTGGTGGTGCAGAATTTTTTTAAAAACGACAGGGGCGTGCAAGAGATGCTGTCGGTGTCCCGAAGAATTGCATTCAGCCACTGCGTGCCGAAGACTGGAGCACCAGCAAACACTCCTGAACCTGCCCCCCCATCATCTGAAGCAAGAAGTGGTAACGAGGTGGAATTCAACCCTCTATATGCTTCAGAGGATGGAGGAGCAGCAAAAGGCCATTCAAGCCTATACATCTGCCTACGATATAGGCAAAGGAGGGGGAATGCACCTGACTCAAGCGCAGTGGAGAATGATTTCCATGTTGTGCAAGGTTCTGATGCCCTTTGAACTTGCCACACGTGAAGTCAGTTCAGACACTGCCAGCCTGAGTCAGGTCATTCCCCTAATCAGGCTTTTGCAGAAGCAGCTGGAGAGATTGAAGGAGGAGTTAAAATGTAACAATTCCGCTGGGCATGCGGGACTTGTGGATGGAGCCCTTCATTCGCTTAACCAGGATTCAGGGGTGGTCAATCTGTTGAAATCAGAGCACTACATTTTGGCCACCATGCTCGATCCTAGGTTTAAAGCCTATGTTGTATCTCTTTCTGGCAGACACAAGTGTGCAGATGTTCAAAGACCTGCTGGTGAGAAAATTGTCAAGTTAAGCGAAACGTGACCCGCCAACAGCTCCTCCTTCATTTTCTACCGCCACTGGAGCTGCAACGAAAAGGATAAAATTTCCAAAACCACCCGCTGGCGGTGATGCAGGGCAGTCAGGAGCATGTGCTGACATCTGGTCCGGACTGAAGGACATGCCAACGATTACTGACATGGCTACTGTCACTGCATATGATTCAGTCACCACTGAAAGAATGGTGGAGGATTATATGAGTGACAGCATCACTGTAGGCATGTCAGACAGTCCATACATATACTGGCAGGAAAAAGAGGCAATTTGGAGGCCCTTGCACAAACTGGCTATATTTTTCCTACGTTGCCCCCCCCCCCTACAGTGTGTACTCCGAAAGAGTGTTTAGTGCAGCCGGTCACCTTGTCAGCAATCGGCGTAGGAGGTTACTTCCAGAAAATGTGGAGATGATGTTCATTAAAATGAATTATAATTAATTCCTCCGTGGAGACATTTATCAGCAATTGCCTCTAGAAAGTACACAGGGACCTGAGATGGTGGATTCCAGTGGGGACGAATTAATACTCTGTGAGGAGGGGGATGTACACGGTGATGAATCGGGGGATGAGGAGGAGGTGGACATCTTGCCTCTGTAGAGCCAGTTTGTGCAAGGAGAGATTGTTTCTTTTTTGGTGGGGGCCCAAACCAACCAGTCATTTCAGCCACAGTCGTGTGGCAGACCCTGTCGCTGAAATGATGGGTTTGTTAAAGTGTGCATGTCCTGTTTATACAACATAAGGGTGGGTGGGAGAGCCCAAGGACAATTCTATGTTACACCTTTTTTTTTTTTTTATCTTTGCATCATGTGCTGTTTGGGGACTATTTTGTAAATCTGCCATCCTGCCTGACACTGCAGTGCCACTCCTAGGTGGGCCAGGTGTTTGTGTCGGCCCTCTTGGGTCACTTTGCTTAGCCATCCAGCGACCTCGGTGCAAATTTTAGGACTAAAAATAGTATTGTGAGGTGTGAGGTGTTCCAAATAGACTGGAAATGAGTGGAAATTATGGTTATTGAAGTTAATAATACTATAGGCTCAAAATTACCCCCAAATTCTATTATTTAAGCTGTTTTTGAGGGTTTAAAAAAAAAACACTCAAATCCAAAACGCACCCGAATCTGACAAAAATTCGAAAGCGAGGTTTTGCCAAAACGCATCCGAATCCAAAACACGACCGCGGAACCGAATTCAAAACCAAAACACAAAACCCAAAAAGAATTTTTCATAACTGTAAACACTTTCATTCTTTAAATATAATGGTTGTATATGATTCATCCCTCCAGATTCTACCCTGAACGCTTAGTTTCCAGGAAGCGCACATGACTCTCATGTGATATAGCGGTCAGGGATTTGGCAAACATTATCGGTGATGCCAGGTGGTGATGCGTGGTTGTTGGGTAAGTGTTGGATGTTTTGTTTCAGTTATTGGCTAAAAATCAGGAATTATCCTTTTATGAGATTATAACACCCATTTTATTACATCATATTTCAGGAGATAGTGAATATCCCTGCACGCCTTGGCTCCTGACTCCTTATTCCAACCCCACACCAGGACCACAAACAAATGACAACACCGCGCTTACAGCCACCAGCCAGGTTGTAGAGCGGCGTTTCGGCCTATTAAAAGGCCAATTCCGCTGCCTACACCAAACTGGTAGCACACGCTTGTATTCACCGGAAATGGGCTCAAAAATTGTGGTCCTGTGTTGTGTGTCGCATAAGATCGCAATAAGGAGTCGGGTGCCATTTCCAGAAGAAGACATGTTGTGTGAGGATGATGAGGATGGGCCAGTGACATCACAAGTAAGAGGGAGGACCTTCCGTGGTAAAGTTGTGAACAAATATTTTTGGTATGTATCTAAATAATATTACTTGTGACTGAGTTTATCATTGATGACATGCTTTAGTTAAAAATTTCTAAAAACACCTGTTTCTGCCTTCATTCAATATTTTATTTTGTCTGATAAAAACTTCTATACAGTATGGCTGCAGAAATGTCATTTTGGCAATCACTCCCCTCTATGAAGGTAGGGCATCCCATCCGCATATGTAGTGGACTCTGTGTTTCCAGCAGGCTGGTGGGAGCACAGGTGACATGATCTAACATCAGGTGTGGAGCACAGAGAATGTATCTATTAAGCTACCTTAATGTAACAACATGGGGGTAAATTTACTAAGATGGGAGTTCTATTTAAGATGGGATGTTGCCCATAGCAACCAATCAGATTTCACTTCTCATTTATCTAGCACCTTCTAGAAGATAATACCTGGAATCTGATTGGTTGCTATGGGCAACATGCCAACTTAAATAGAACTCCCATTTTAGTAAATATACCCCATGGAATTTATGTGTTTCCGATCCTGAGATGTCCAAACCCAACTCCAATAGATGGAGCCATGCTAATCTTTGCTGCTGTGCAGCTAGTCCCAAGACGGCTTTCCGCATGGCGCGCAGGCTTTGTCTGTAGATGCCAAAAGGCTAGTTGAACAAAACTTCACAAAAAATGATAAGGGGGGTAATTCCGAGTTGTTCGCTCACTAGCTGCTTTTAGCAGCATTGCACACGCTAAGCCGCCGCCTACTGGGAGTGAATCTTAGCTTATCAAAACTGCGAACGAAAGATTCTCAAAATTGCGAATAGACACTTCTTAGCAGTTTCTGAGTAGCTCCAGACTTACTCGGCATCTGCGATCAGTTCAGTGCTTGTCGTTCCTGGTTTGACGTCACAAACACACCCAGCGTTCGCCCAGACACTCCCCCGTTTCTCCAGCCACTCCTGCGTTTTTCCCAGAAACGGCAGCGTTTTTTCACACACTTCCATAAAACGTCCAGTTTCCGCCGAGAAACACCCACTTCCTGTCAATCACATTACGATCACCAGAACGAAGAAAAAACCTCGTAATGCCATGAGTAAATTACCTAACTGCATAGCAAATTTACTTGGCGCAGTCGCACTGAGGACATTGCGCATGCGCATTAGCGACTAATCGCTCCGTTGCGGAAAAAAATAATGAGCGAACAACTCGGAATGACCCCCCAAGGTGAATGATGCAAGGCCATCGCGGAGCTGGGTTGCTAATGCAATAGTCAGGGTTGTTTCCATGGTAACGACATGCATTATTTACACCTAATATAAGTATGCCATGTGGTTTCCCAAACTCCTCTGCAATCTGTTGTTGATTAGAAGACGAGGGGTATATGCAATTGTGGTCGAATTCCCGAAATTGTCGAATTTCGGGTCATTTTCGACCAAAAAAAAAAATTCCCCTATGCAATCCAGTGCTTTCCGACCAAAAAACGGACTTTCAAAATTCGACTTTTTGAAATTCGAATTTTTGCAAATTCGACTTTTCTGCAATGATACAAGTGCTGCAATTCGACCAAAGCATATTCAATTCAAGTTTTGAAATTCGACAGCAGTGCTTTTAGACAGCAAATTCGTCATTTTCAATCCGCCACACTTTGGAGGGTGAAAACAAATAAAAAAATTTTAAACATGTTTTTTTTGGTGTTTTTTTTTTTGGGAATAGCAGATCTATTTATATTAGAAGGGATTAGGTACTTTTTTTTTTTTTTTGGGAGGCACAAATATTATTTATATATTTTTTAAAATATTTTTTTTTTTTTTTTTTTTTTTTTTTATGCTGGAAGGGTAAAATCATAAAAAAAAATGGCGTGGGGTCCCCCCTCCAAAGCATAACCAGCCTCGGGCTCATTGAGCTGGTCCTGGTTCTAAAAATGCGGGGAAAAAATTGACAGGGGATCCCCCGTATTTTTAAAACCAGCACCGGGCTCTGCGCCTGGTGCTGGTGCCAAAAATACGGGGGACAAAAAGAGTAGGGGTCCCCCGTATTTTTAACACCAGCATCGGGCTCCACTAGCTGGACAGATAATGCCACAGCCGGGGGTCACTTTTATGCCGTGCCCTGCGGCCGTGGCATCAAATATCCAACTAGTCACCCCTGGCCGGGGTACCCTGGGGGAGTGGGGACCCCTTCAATCAAGGGGTCCCCCCCCCAGCCACCCAAGGGCCAGGGGTGAAGCCCGAGGCTGTCCCCCCCCATCCAATGGGCTGCGGATGGGGGGGCTGATAGCCTTTGTGATAATAAAAAGATATTGTTTTTTCCAATAGTACTACAAGTCCCAGCAAGCCTCCCCCGCAAGCTGGTACTTGGAGAACCACAAGTACCAGCATGCGGGAGAAAAACGGGCCCGCTGGTACCTGTAGTACTACTGGGAAAAAAATACCCAAATAAAAACAGGACACACACACCGTCGACAGTAAAACTTTATTTCATACGTCGACACACACATACTTACCTATGTTCACACGCCGACATCGGTCCTCTTCTCCATGTAGAATCCACGGATACCTGTAAAGAAAAGTTCAAAATACTCACCTCAACCATGGTCCAGAGAAAAATCCACGGACTTGGCAAAATAAGAAAACGCAAACACCCGCTCCATGCCGGACTGAAAGGGGTCCCATGCTGACACATGGGACACCTTTCCACGAATGAGACCTGTCAGTGACAGCTGTCACTGACAGGTCTCTAAGCCAATCAGGAAGCGCAACTTCGTTGCGCTCACCTGATTGGCTGAGCGCTGTCTGCACTGTGACAGCGCATCGCACAGCTCCCTCCATTATATTCAATGGTGGGAACTTAGCGGCTAGCGGTGAGGTCACCCGCCGGTCAGCGGCTGACCGGCGGGTGACCCCACCGCTACCCGCAAAGTTCCCACCATTGAAAGTAATGGAGCGGCTTTGCGATGCGCTGTCACAGTACAGACAGCGGACAGCCAATCAGGTGAGCGCCACGGAAGTAGCGCTTCCTGATTGGCTGAAGGGACGTCAGTGACAGGAGTCACGTGATGTCCCGGCATTCGGGAGAAAGGGGTCTGATGTGAAAGCATTGGACCCCTTTCTAGTCCGGTATGGATCGGTGTTCGGTTTGTTTTTTTGCCAAGAACGTGGATTTACCTCTGGACGTGGATGTACCTCTGGACGCTGGAAGGTGAGTATAATTTTTTCACAGGTACCCTCGGATCGTCGGCGACCGTGGCAGTCGGCGTGTCAACATAGGTAAGTATGTGTGTGTCGGCAGTATGTAATAAAGTTGTACAAGTCACGGTGTGTGTGTCCTGTTTTTATTTGGGTATTTTTTTTCCAGTAGTACTACAGGTACCAGCGGGCCCGTTTTTCTCCCGCATGCTGGTACTTGTGGTTCTCCAAGTACCAGCTTGCGGGGGAGGCTTGCTGGGACTTGTAGTACTAATGGAAAAAACAATATCTTTTTATTATCACAAAGGCTATCAGCCCCCCCCATCCGCAGCCCATTGGATGGGGGGGGACAGCCTCGGGCTTCACCCCTGGCCCTTGGGTGGCTGGGGGGGGACGACCCCTTGATTGAAGGGGTCCCCACTCCCCCAGGGTACCCCGGCCAGGGGTGACTAGTTGGATATTTGATGCCACGGCCGCAGGGCACGGCATAAAAGTGACCCCCGGCTGTGGCATTATCTGTCCAGCTAGTGGAGCCCGATGCTGGTGTTAAAAATACGGGGGACCCCTACTCTTTTTGTCCCCCGTATTTTTGGCACCAGCATCAGGCGCAGAGCCCGGTGCTGGTTTTAAAAATACGGGGGATCCCTGGCCAATTTTTCCCCTGCATTTTTAGAACCAGGACCAGCTCAAAGAGCCCGAGGCTGGTTATGCTTTGGAGGGGGGACCCCACGCCATTTTTTTTTCGGGTTTTTCACGTTTTTTTCCCATTTTTTAAAATCGCGGCAAAATCCGCCAAATCGGCCGATTTTCGCCCGCGATTCTGGCGAATCCGTTTTTCATTGAATATGGTGAATCCCGGCAGGCACCTGCCGGGATTCACCTGGCGAATTTGGTCGAATTAAAAAACGGCGATAATTGCCGCGAATTCGACCGCAATTGCATATACCCCAATGTCACATAAGAATGTATTAAATGGGTTTTTTTTTGTATGTTTTTATTCCCCTTTTTAACAACATCATACCGTATTCCCACTGAAGAGTGGATTCCTGGGAGCCCAATATCTTTTATGGAATTATGGAATCAAACATTTGTAATCTATTTTCATAGTTGAAAGTTTTGATGTTTTATAAAAAAGAATTGTGTTATACAGTATGATCTGAACATATATATATATATTTTTTTAAATATTAATTTTTATTATTTTGCGGGTAAACAAAGCAATTGGGATAGGGGTACGGAAAAGAAATGGGAGAGGGGGGGTAGGGGGGGTACACACAACAGTCAGCATAATACAAAATAACATATAGAGCATTATACAAAACATTGTAGGTAAAAGGAGCAATGCAAAAATAAACATGCCATCATAGGGATTAGATTAAGCTAGCAGCGGATATGCCTAAACGTCTGGAGGGGGCGTGGGGTTTGGTGAACGGTTAAGCCAATAGGTGGACCACGGGAACCATCGGAGCAGTGGGGATGTTGAGGCAGAGGTATAGGCCACACCAGCAGTCTCAAATTCGTAGTGCGACTGAACGGCCATTTCTATTGCAGAGATATGGGGAGCCTCGGTGGAACGCCAAAGGCGAGCAATTGAAAGTTTTGTCGAGATAAGAATATGGCCGAGGATATAGCGGTCTCCTGGCATTAAATCACCATAGTATAGATGTAGGAGGGCCAGTCGTGGATGGGGGGAGATATGTTGGCCAAGCACTGAGTCTATAAGGTGGAAGACCGAAGTCCACAGGGGGGTAAGTACAGGGCAATCCCAGAAAACATGCATTAAAGTACCAACCATGCCACAATTCCTCCAGCACATTTTAGATGTGGAGGGTTGCATCGCATGGAGGCGGGAAGGGGTGAAGTACAGGCGGTGAAGAAGTTTATAGGATAGTTCTATATGTGATGTACATTTAGAAACTGTGTAGCAGGATCTGTATATCGTTTCCCATTCCTCCTCTGAGATTGAGCATCGCAGATCAACTTCCCACTTTATTTGGGAAGGGGCTTTCTGTGGTTTTTGGGGATTATTGATGTAATTATACCATTTGGTAATTCCACCCCTACCTTCCCCTGTTTCCAGGGACCTTTGAACAAATTTAGGCAAGGAGGGGGGGGGGGGGGGGGGGGATAGTGGGTGTCAAGACTCCATGGAGCCAATGTCTAAGCTGCAAATATTTATTCCCCATGTGGTAGAAGGAAAGTTTCTTGAATCTGGGCAAAAGAAAGAAGGGTACCATGCGCCATAATATCCTGTAAGGACCGGATTCCCTGTGATATCGAATCTCAAATCAGGGATCAAGGAGGCTATTCCTTTCAATGATATGGTCGTGGTAGGGAGAGTTATATCATTTCCATTTCGCACTATCTCTAGCCAAGCTTTCCTAGTGGATTGGACAGAGAGAGATTGATTGATTAAAACTGTGCCCTCAGATTCCGGGAGTAACAATACATCGGTCAGGGGTAGCGGGGCTATAAGACCTTGTTCAAGTTGTACCCATGATTTATACGTGGGTTAGATATACCATGCCCCTATTTGTGCCAGTCGGCATGCCAGTTGGTATGCGTGTAGATCTGGATATGCCAGGCCCCCATCTCGTTTGGGCCGAGTCATTGTTTTCCTGGCTAACCTTGGTTTCTTGCCTTTCCAAACATAGGAATTAAATATTGCATTAAATTTGGCTAGAAGGGAGTTGGGTACGAGGAAGGGGATGGCCCGGAACAGGTACATAAGTCTGGGAAGCATGGTCATTTTTAACGCGGCTATTCTCCCCAGCCATGATACATGTTGCATCATCCAGTCCGAGACTAGAGTTGTGGATTTGCGCAAAAGAGGGGGGAAGTTAGCGGCTATCAGATCGTCTAGCTTCGCAGTAATATGGATTCCCAGATATTTGAGGCTTCTATCCTGCCATGAGTACGAGTAGGAAGCCTTCAGTTCGGACAAGAGGGGTGGTGTGAAATTAATAGGGAGGGCCTCTGTCTTAGTGTTATTAAGTTTATAGTAGGATACTGCTGAGTATTCGGACAAGAGTGTGTGTAGCGCTCTCAGGGAGGAGGAAGGGCTAGTGAGCGTCAAAAGGACATCGTCTGCGAAAAGACATATCTTATGGGAATGTCCCAAAAATTCCACACCCTCAATCGAGGGCGAGGATCGAATTTTCTCAGCCAATGGCTCCATTGCCATAGCGAAGACTAATGGGGATAGGGGGCACCCTTGGCGAGTGCCGTTCGTAATGGGAAAAGAAGATGAGAGTAGTCCGTTCACACACACCCTTGCCGAGGGGAGAGAATATAAGGCCATAATGGATGAGAGAACTCTACCGGTGAGGCCGAACTTTCGTAGAACCGCCTGCAGGTATCCCCAGTGGAGGCGGTCGAACGCCTTCTCTGCGTCAAGTGAGAGCAATAGTAGGGGAGATTTTGATCTAGAGAAGGCGTCCAGCACATTTATCACTCGCCGAGTGTTGTCGGGGGATTGTCTGCCAAGAACGAAGCCCACCTGGTCACCGTGGATTATAGCGGGAAGTAGAGGGTTAAGCCTGTTGGCCACTAGCTTCGCATAGATTTTCAAATCGGTATTTAATAAAGCTATGGGGCGATAGTTGGGCATCATGGCTGAATTTTTCCCTGGTTTAGGAAAAGCCACTACGCGGGCTTCCAGCATCTCAACTGGAAAGTTCCCTATTAAGGAGGCGTGATTAAAAACACCGTCCAGGATAGGGACCAGAGTGTCTTTGAAACATTTGTAGAAATTGTTTATAAACCCATCAGGGCCTGGGGCTTTGTCTAGTGGGAGTGAGTCTATAGCCTGGCTAATTTCCTTCTGCGACCATGGTTGGTTTAAAGTTTGCACAGTATCCGGGTCGAGGGAGGGAAGGTTGACCTCTTCCAGAAAGGCTGCTATATTAGCTGGTGTAGGTTGTGGGGTAGAGACATCGTCTTTTAGATTATAGAGGGTGGAGTAATAAGAGGCAAAGGAGTTAGCTATATCTGATGGGTCGGTTATCTTGATATTGTGTGAATTGATGATATATTTCACCCTTTCCTTAGCATTTTTCCCCCGCAATTTGCGAGCAAGCATTCTACCCGCCCTATCTCCTTGCATATAGAACTTCTGCCGCAGACGGAAAAGGTTTTTACGGACCTCCGTTAATTCTAATTTATTCAGCTCATCCCTGACCTGGGTCAGGTCTCGATATATTTTCTTATTAGAGGGGTTCAACTTGAGCAGAGCATCTAGGTCATTAAGACGGGCTTCGAGTTCTACCTGTTTTTCCCGGGAGGTCCTGCGTATATAAGTAGCCGCTTGAATTGACGCTCCTCTAATCACCGCCTTGAGGGCGCACCAATGCGTGAATACGGATGTTTCTGCTGGGGTGTTAGTTTCAACATATAGGGAGAGGGCCTGAGCTATAGACCGATGGGCGTCCGGGTTTAAAAGGAGATAGTCCCTAAGGCGCCATAAGGTAGGAGTGGGCCTCACTTGGCGGGGGTTCCACCGGACTGAGAGGGCAGAGTGATCAGACCACGATACTGGCAGGATAGAAGCCTTCGCAATCTGTTGGAGAGTCCACTTATCCGATATCGCTAGATCGATCCTAGAGTAAGAGCCGTGGACTGGGGAGAAGAACGAATAGTCCCTACTAGTCGGGTTCTTAACCCTCCAAACGTCATAAAGGTCATATTCATGCATTATATTTCTAAAGGCATGGGAGCTGTCGCGTTGTGAGTCTCCCTTGGGAGGGGAGCGGGCCTGGGATCTATCCACCGCTGGATCAAGGACCATGTTAAAGTCACCCAACAGTAGTAAAGCACCCGTGAGGTGCTTCTGAAGGACTGTGAAGAATTTCCTTAGGAAAGGTATTTGTTTAGTGTTGGGAGCATATAGCGTAGCTATAGTGACCGGCCTATCTTCCAATTTGCCTGTCAGTATAAGGTATCTGCCTTCTTGGTCTGAGATCTGGCTCTCTAGAGAGAAATCACAAGAATTTGAAAATAATATTGTCACTCCTGCTCTCTTTTTCGGGCCATTGGACATATAGCCCGAGGGGAATTTATTATCTCTGAGAGAGGGGGGTGACGAGAACATAAAGTGGGTCTCCTGCAAGGCTACTATCTGTGCCTTACATTTTGCAAAGTGACGTAGGGCCAATCGTCGTTTATTCGGTGAATTCAGCCCCTTTACATTTAGTGATAGTACATTAACCATTAGGCATATCTGAGAACTGTGCTATCATCAGGATGCAATTAAAATTTATGTA
Source organism: Pseudophryne corroboree (assembly GCF_028390025.1). Classification (NCBI taxonomy): domain Eukaryota; kingdom Metazoa; phylum Chordata; class Amphibia; order Anura; family Myobatrachidae; genus Pseudophryne; species Pseudophryne corroboree. Next base: position 7,395,777 of record NC_086452.1, read on the forward strand.
ATAGGATCTACTAGAATGAGTGTGTGTTAAAACTTGGAGAGACGGGAAGAACAGGGAGGGTACAAGGAATAGTAAGAAGGGGACATAGAGCGGGCACCACAAGGGTGCTAAATAGGGTTGCCCAGTAAGGCAACACATGGGGTCGGGCGAGGTGTGGGGAGTTATCTCCCCACCACTCCTAAAGCATTCAACCTAAAAATTTAAGTAAGTAACTGACCGCGCGGGTCTATAAGGCCTATGCCTCCTCACGGGGAGCTCAATATATAACATAAATAACATCAAGAGGAGCGTCAGCGTTCCGTTTAGCGGAGCCAAGTCAAGCATGGTCAATATGAATATAATGAAAACATTACACAATACACATCCTAAGGTAAACTGGTGCCGCGTAACTGGATAGGGAAACATAACTACTGCATGTTCCCCCGGGATAACATCCAGGGGGGCATAGCAGCGGCACAGTGTGTCATAAAGATATGCAGGAAAAACAAAGTCATGCTTGACAATGGCATACAACCTGGTAGAGGAAATCAGTGTCTAATGTCCATTGTCTGCCTTCGACCACTCCTGCGTCAGCTTGAGAGCTGTCGGAGCCTTTTCAGATGTATCTTCTCTCCTCCAGGAGTCCAGTAGTTTCAGACCCGCTTCTGGCGTGATTATCGCGTGCATAATGCCATTACGTCTTACCAACAATTTAGTCGGGAACCCCCAACGGTATAGGATATCAGCTTTCCTAAGCGCCGAAGTCACCGGGTAGAACGACCGTCTCAAGGCTAGGGTAGCTGCCGAAAGGTCTCCGTAGATTTGTACTTCTCCAAGGGTCTTGGCTGGCAGGTCCTGGCGCATAGAAGCCCGCAATATTTGTTCCTTGATATGGAAGTAATGCATCCGCATTAGAGTGTCTCTCGGAGCGTCCTTCGGGGCATTTCTAGCCTTCGGTAGGCGATGGATGCGGTCGATGAGAAAGTCTTCAATAGAGTTAGTTGGGAGAAACGCCATGAAGAGGTCCGTCGCAAATTGGGTGAGCTCTGCGTTGGTGACGGTTTCTGGAATGCCTCGGAGTTTTATATTATTACGGCGTGACCTGTCCTCAAGGTCACATGCCTTCCGCCGTAGATCCGCGACTTCGGCCTGGAGCTCTTCAAGTTGGGTAATCACCTCATTATGTGACTTCACCACCTCCTCACACTTATTTTCGAGATGATCTGTGCGGTGGCCTATAGCGTCTACCGACTGTTGGCAACTTTGAAGCGCTGTCTTAACTTCCATCGAGATGTCATCTTTAAAGGAAGCCAGTAATTGTCGCATAGACCCTAGTGTGAGGGGTGCATCATCATCGAGTTGAGATAGTTTTGTTTGATTCACCCTAGGGGTCACGGATATGTCATCGCCACTCCGGAGTTGCTTAGGTGCGAAGTCCGGTATGACGGAATGTTTCTGGCTTTGGAAAGACGGGGATTGTTTAAAGAAGGCAACCTGGCGGGTTGGTGTCGGGTCTTTTTGGCGTTTGGGCGCCATAATCCCGTTGTGGAAATCCTCACCCTGATGTCGTATATACGTTAGATCGGACCCAGGAGGAGGAGAGAGAAACCTATGTCGGCTCTATATGCATGCACCGGCAGTTTTACTTCTTCATGAGTGGTGGGGAGTTCCACACATTGCGTTGGAGATCACATTAGAACGGCCCGGCAAGAGATGAGTCACCCCACGGCATCCGGTCGACGGGCTTTAGCGGGGATGTATTATCCTTATACGTATGTCTAGCTTTCCCTTGTGCAGGTAAATTTGAGTATCAGGGAGTGAGCATGTACTGCGCCTACCTCCTGTATAGATGCACGGATAAGCTGGTGTATTTTGCAGCGAAAGATTCTTGACAGAGGCAGAACTGCAGTATTGGCTATTTGCCAGTATTCAAGATGGCGCCTCTAGCTTCCTGTCACAGGCCTTTTATATCTTAGGGCCCTGGGTACCCTGTTAACGTTGGTGGTGTCAGTGGATGTGGGCCAAGGGCTCCAGGGTCCCCTTCTCCCCCCCTCTCGTCTGGACTCTCAGGAGGGACCTCGGCTCTCTTCTGGGGAGGCTCACACAGATGTAGTCTGAGGATCCAAGATGGCCGCCGGCCAGTACACAGGTCAGAAAAGTGCACTTTTATTATATAACCCCTGTGGTCTGGTGGCTGTTACCTCGTCCTGCGGGTGGCCAAGGGTCCTGGGCAGGCTGGGGAGCGGTGTGGGGAGAGGCAGACGGAGCCTGGCGGCGCTACGGGTCCCGTTCCGCCCACGAACCAGGCCTGGAGCTCAAAATCGGGTCGGCTGCAAACTCGAGGTCCCGGTCTCTGGAGCTCTAGTAGGCCTTAATTAAAAAAATGCTGCCGCGGCCTCCCGGTGGGTTCCCCTCGACCAGGGAGACGTTCTCAGCCGTGGGTAAGGTCTGGCAGGGTATAACCCAGTGCTGGGAACACCTAGTATTGTGGGTTTAAATCGTGCATATGCAGGAGCTCCTGCAAAGCACGTCTTCCTCCAGCAGCGTCCAACATATTTCTAAATATTTTGAATTTGTCGGGGACCACCAATCCAAGGCACCCCTGCAAGTGTCCTGAGGCACCCCAGGATACAGTTTGAGAACCACTGGTCTAGTGTGTACCCAGCATAATTATTGCAGCTGGTCTGTGGGTTACAGCTCCAAGCTCCACTTCTGGAAAAAATGTAACAATCCTGAACATATTTTTTACGGTCATGTGGCATAAACTATTTTTTTGTGATCATTTTGATTGAAATAAAAAGTCAGACGATGAAAAGTCACAGTATTTTTAAACATCCTAGTGATATTTGGTGGACCCCCTTCTTTAAAGTAAAACCTTCATTACCTTCACAACCAGAAATAAAGACACGGAGACTTGAATTTTGGCAGAAAAATTGCTAGCTATTTATTTGTCCCTAACCAATAGCAAACCTGTAAATATAAATTTTTATTAAGATGCCGATCCAGCCGGCATATGGTGGCAGCAAAAAGAACGGCTCTATTAATCTAAATTAACCTTAAATTACTAAAACTTCGAAACGATCCTAATTTTAACACAACCATCACACACCGGTAATAGGTGACAACTCAACCCCCACAGTGACTACCCACCGCTCCTGGGTGCCCTGCCGCTGCCTTCCCGGACGGGTGGTCAAGCGGCCAATAAGTCGATGGATAAGTGCACCTAAACCATACTAAACTGTAAAACACTACAGTTTACCATACAAATAGAAAACTGCCGTTCTTTTCCGCCAACAGCGAAAGACTCATCCCCAAAGTCTTCGCACCGCCACCATTACCTACCCTAACTCCTGCAAAATGAAACCAAGATCCTCCAGGAACAACATCATCCCCTCATTGGATAGATGTACCCCATCAGGCCGGAAAAGGTGGCTGTCTCTGAACCGAATCCTAGGGTGGCGAACCACCCTCCCTCCGTGGGACAGCACCCACTTTGCCACCGCCCCGTTCACCTTTTTCCGGGCCTCATCAATCTGGCGACCATCCGCCACACCCCTCCAACTCAACCTCGGCACCATCAATGAAAAATCCAACACACAATTGGTCCATGCCGCGGTCACACTTGCCAGATCTTGTATCATGGCCCACCGCAGATCCAAGGATGTCCTCTTCCCCAGGTCGTTGCCACCTAGATGGACAACCAAGACCCTAGGGACTCCATGCTTGCTGGCCTGACTAACAAGCCTACTCTTCAGCTCGCTCCACATCATCCCTCACCAACCAAGCCATCTGACACCCTGTGCTCCAGGCAACGCCTGAGCCCCCTCCGAGGCCACAAACTTGGCTGCCCAGTATACATAAGAGTGGCCGACCACCCAAATAGCCAAATTGTCTTCAAACCAACCTGAAGGGGGGGAAAAAAGGGGTAAAATTGATTACTAAAAGGCTCCCTTAATTGCTTATACCTGAAGGATCTGCCAAAAAGAAAAAACTTTAGATCTCGCCATTGCAGCAGTCACGGCCTAGCCGATCTGCACCATGCTTCTAGCCAATTTGAAGCGAACATAGACACACAAAGGGGAAGTTCAAATAAAATCAAACGAAATTAAAACCGGGGGGGGGGGGGTATAAAATGGGAAACACATGTAATAACTCAGCTGGAGGTGAAAGCGTAAAGACCTGCTGAGGGACTCTGATTAGAACAGATTAGCCTAATTGTAGATTAGAATTCAGTCCGTCAAGTCAGGCATAAAATCGCAAAATAACTCCAGACCCCCGCTGCCGACTCATGCCAGCAACGACGAGTAGCTAATCCCTGAGTAGGATAAAAAGGGGGAACACCAACAGACGCACAATACCATACTGACAGAACTGTAAACAACATAATACAACGCAAATAAACACAGCACCATGCGCAATCCGACCTCTCATGCAACGGGGCGAATATATCGTCTGTAACTTGACGACTTACATCGCCCCACCGCCTGGATTTCAGTTCTGGACAAACCCGCCGCCGCAGCCGACGTCGCAGCGCCTATTCGGAAGGAATGGGTACCGAACTCAGCGGGTGGGAGGCCCAAGCTCACCAAACAACGGCTCAGCATCCAACGAAACTGGTATTTCGTCACCGGCCGCCCGTCATAGTGCAATAGCCATGACCCCCTCCTCACGGGTCGCACCGCCACATATTGCACAGCTAGACATACTGGGCAAACGCCCTCCTCCTGCGCCGGAACCAAAGTGACCCAGCGACCTCTCCCCACTTGGTCCGTCTTAGAGCGCCGCAATCTGCACAGCAAGGACCTCTCACCCACTACCACGTCTTCGACTAGCATGCGCGAATCCGCTCTCTTGGAAGGCGCTACCAACTCCGAAACCCTAAAGGCTCCGTGGTAAGCCATTGAGAACGCCAAAGTGAACAAAAGCGTCTCAAACCTGGATGACGCGACTCGCCCCACCGCCGCGATGACGGCCGGCAACAAAGCCGCATCGATGGGCCGCCTCCTATCCGGTGGCGTCGGCGCTACTCGCGCCCACCCTTTCATTGCCTTCCGCAGAACATCGCTTTTTGTCACATCTGGGACGCCCCGCAGCTTACAGAAAAACGAGATCCCAGCCAAGTACCGGGATACCACCGCTCGGGACCTACCCGAAACATACAGCTGCCAAATAAAAGAAAACATCAGCCGATGCCTGCTCTTACCTTGTTGCTGACGACCTTGGACAAACTCCTCCCACTCGCTCCAAGCTTTTCCGTAAGCCCTGAGCGTGGCTGGCGCGACTGACCGCAATGCTAGACCCTCCAGTCCGGCCCGATCACCTGCCAAACATAACCGGGACAATGAAAACCTTGCTCGTCGGCCTCGGGTGCCAACAACCAAAACCTCTCCCACTGTCCTCGCGACAAAGCGTCGGCAATCCCATTCTCCAAACCGGGCACATGCTGCGCGCGGAACCACAGGTTCCTACGCAAGCATGTCAAAAGCAATTGCCCGAGCATTCGCAGAACCACCAACGACTTTGCCCTCTGGTTATTAATTGCATGCACCACGCCCAGATTATCGCATCTAAACAATATGCTGCGATTAGCCAGCTGATCGCCCCAGACCTCCAACGCCACCATAATGGGAAAAAGCTCCAGAAGCACCAGATCTTTAGTTAGACCCTCGCTATGCCATTTTGCCGGCCAGGATGCTGCGCACCAAGATCCCTCCAGAAAAGACCCGAATCCAGAGGCACCGCTGCGTCGGTGAACAGCTGCAACCGCTCGCTGTCCACCACTGGTGCTTGCCATATACACACCCCGTTGAAATCCTCCAGGAACGAGGCCCATATGGCCAAATCCCTTTTTATTTCGGAGGACAAACACACAAAATGATGTGGCCTGGCACACCCCGCTGTCGCCCTTTCAAGCTTCCGGCAGAAAACCCTGCCCATCGGTATTACCCGACAAGCAAAGTTCAACATGCCCAGCAAGGACTGCGCCTGCCGCAGCGTGACTTTACGCGAACCTTCGAACCGGCAAATGGTCTCACGGAGCTTCGAAACCTTGTCCCGGGACAGCCGACACTCTCCCGCCACCGTGTCGATTTCAATCCCCAAAAATGACAAGCAGGAGGCCGGACCCTCTGTTTTGTCCACGGCCACGGGAACACCGAAGTGGTAAAAGAGAGCTCGTATGCTAAAAAGCAAGTCACCGCACCTCGTAGCATTAGCCGGACCTGCACACAGAAAGTCATCGAGGTAATGGGCTACCCCGTGACCCCCTGACGAAGACTCCACGCACCAATGAAGAAACGTGCTAAAGTGCTTGAAAAATGAGCATGAAACGGAGCATCCCATCGGCAAGCATTTGTCGATGAAATACTCCGCCCCAATCCGGAAACCCATAAAACGGAATGAGTCCGGATGCAACGGCAATAACCTAAAAGCTGACTCAACATCAATCTTAGCCATAAGGGCCCCGGTCCCGTAGCTGCGAACCATCTCTAGCGCCTCGTCAAATGACTGATACACCACCGAGCAATAAGCCGGTGGTATTGCGTCATTGACCGACGCCCCTAACGGGTGAGAAAGATGCTGGATGAGCCGGAAAGCGCCTGGAGTCTTCTTAGGAACCACCCCGACCGGAGAGATGACCAAATCATCAATCGGGGGTGCCATAAACGGTCCCTCCATCCTGCCCAACCTGACCTCCTTATCCACTTTCTCCCGAAGCACTCCCGGCAAGGCTCGGGCAGATTGGAGGTTCCTTTGTGCCCGCACGGACACCTCACTCGCAACAGGCAAGCGAAAGCCACACTTAAAACCGTCAAACAAAAAATTTGCATCCTCTCTATTCGGATACAATTCCAACCACCGGCCCATAGTCCCCAACTTAATTGGTGTTGGAGCTCTGCAGAGCGGTCCCGCTCGCGGCCTGCCTGGGGTATGCTTTGCTTACCCCGCGCCCCCTGTCTACCGCCTTTGAAACAGGCGGAGGCTGGGTGGGCTCCGCCACACTGCTGGCAGGAGTGTCGAAAACGACACTGCTTGCCAAAGGAACATGTTCCGCTGTTAAATGCGAAACACTTTCCTCTCGTGGCGGAACGCCCACCTGCACGGACGGCCGATCCACCCGCTTTGGCAAATCCGCCGTCCGCGCCGGACCCCTGGGCTGCTGACCCTGCGCGTCGCCCATCCGTCCCCTGTTTCCGGGGTTCCTCCTCCTGTTGCGAGGCCCGGGTTACTTTGAGCCAGACCTCCACATCCTTGAATCCGAAGTCCATGACTCGCAAGCCATCCTGCTTCTCCCGAAACTCCTGATCATACCGACGCCACTCCGAGCCCGAGGATGTGCGCTGCATGTCGTGTACGAGATGCAGATACCGGATTACATTCATGTGCTCTTCCGGCCTATCCTCCAAGTAGCATGCCGCAAATACGCAGAACCCGGCCAGCCAATTATAGAAGGACCGGAAAGCCTCAGCCCGCATGCCCTTCTTTGCGGCCGCTGCCTTATAATCCTTCTTCATGGCCCTTGTTAAAACGAAAACGTCCACGAAGTCACCCCTACGAATCTTCTTGCGGCAGCTATCCCGCAGCCCCCGCATTACTGCGGTGTAGTCGCAGCGAACGACCCCGGGCAAATCGCGGCGCTTCTTGGCCCTACGAGCTTCCTCGCTAACCCGCTTGCGCCGCTTACGCCTCTTCTGCTGCTTTGCCGCCCGCTTGGCGAATTTCGCTGCCCTCTTCCTCGCCCTAGTAGTGCTACTTACTTCGGACGCCTGCGACGACAAGTAAGATGAAGAGGAAGAAGAAGAGCTGCGAGAACTAGAGCTCGCGGAGGACCCCGATACTGACTGCACCACCTCACCTGATGCTGTCGACTGCTTCGAATCCTCTGGCGCGTCAACCTCGACGTCTTCATCCATGAAGCCTGCCATCCCTTCGTCCTCGTGTTCTACAAAAGACAATGAAGAGGGGGACCCGGCTCGCACTCGCGGCAACTGCCGTGCCCCACGAGCGGGGGGCGCTGCGCCCGCGCGCACCTGCCCATCCCGTCCTTGCCCTAGCTCCAATTCCGCAGCGGCTGCTCCAAGCTCCCGGCAGGCGCGTGCCACCACTGCGCTGCTGAGGCCCTCCGCCTGCCGAACCTGCCTGCCTCTGCAGACGCGCCGGAACTTGCTGCCACCCTCGGGGAGGCCACCGCGGCAAGCGGCCCCAACGCCTCCACCACTGTGGCCAGGGCCGACGCCAGTGCCCGGGAGGGTTCCGACCGACGCGAAAAACGGACCCCGAAGGACGCCCGGCCAGCACCCGGGCGCGATCCCGCGCCCGCCGCCCGACGGTCGTGCTCCCGGCACCCGACGTCCGCCGCCCAGGCGGGAAAGCGGGGGCACCCCTGTCGGAACCCCCACTCTCCCCATCAGAAAACACCTCCTCCCCTTGGAACTCAGAGTTATCCCCCGAACCTGGGGAGGAGCCGCCGTCCTGCCACGCAGCGCGTGCTGCGGCCCTCCGGCTGCCGACCCATTCCCTGTCGCCCCTCCTCCCCCGGAAGCCACTGTATTCTGGCTCCGGTGGAGTATTTTGGGTAGACAGGGAGGGCCGCGGTGCGGCTGCGCGCGGTCCCGCGTGCACTCCGTGTACGCGCCCCAGCACCGCTCACTGAAAGGACCTCATGCCCCTGCCTTGGCCTCTCCTGCCCAGCGCTGCCTTCAGCTGACATGCGCTGCGCCCCACTGTCCGCCCCCCTCCCCCGGCCCCTGCCGGCCTCCGGCTGCCGGGGAGCTATGAAAGGGGACAGAAGCGCTGGTGGTGCCCCTGCGCGCCCCCGTGCGCGGTTGCGGCCATATGCGGTGAGCGCGGGCGCATGCCCCACTGCCGCCCGCCGTGGATATCCCAGCCGCCGCGCGAGGCTCAGATACAGGCCCCGCGCGGCGAACAGGCGCCCTCCGTCCGGCCCTCTCCCCCTGCCCGGCACTTCCACCTGGCCGTGGCAAGGGGGGAGAGATAGAGGCCGGGTCTGCCCACACCACCTGGCGCCCGCCGCGGCGCGCGTGCGTGCGCCCGCGGGCGCCCAACGCCGACACTGACTCCGCCGCACCCGGAGGCGAAGGCCGATGCCCGTCAACCTCCGGGCGGCCTGGACGGACCTCCGGCACCCCTCGCCGCCCGTAACGAGCCGGAAACGCCTGCCTGGCCCCAAGCGGTGAGGCCAATCCGGCCCGCCGAGTCGCTCTCCTGCCCGCGCCCGTGGAGGCTCTGGGGGACGGGGCCCCGTTCCCGAGGCCAACCACCCCTTCCCCTGGCCCAGCTCCACCGCTAGAACCGCGGTATCGAGCTGGAGGCCCAGCGGAACGGTGAGGGCGGGTAGACATGCTGACACTGAAAGATGGCACTGGCAGGGGGGGACACAGCAGAATTGCACCTAAAAATTTCCACAAAATATGTGTGGACAAAGTACTGTCTGCACAGCAGCACTCACCCAACCAAGGCAAATCACCACAAGAGAGATCTAAAATGGCCTCACCTTTCTTATATATCACAAACCCTCCCCTTCAAAAAAAAAGGCTGTACTTTCCTCGCAGCTAGGTCCACCCCTCACCAGATGTTTAACTCTTTCCTTTCCTATGCAGTCAATTCTCTCTCCATATGTACATTTTATTGAAGGATCTCCTATATATTTGCCTTAATCTGTGACTCTGTGCCCGTAACGCTGGGCGGAGTCACAGAGCTGGGCGGAGTCAACTGCATCTGCTGCAGGGAGCTACTCCATACCCAGCGGCAGCAGCAGTCAGGTGCAAGACCCTACCTTACAGTATAGGAGGTGAGGATGGCCACTAGCTGCCGGCTGCTGTGCCTGTCCTCCCCCCCCCCCCCCCCCCCATCACCTGTGACAGAGGCCTGTGTGCTGTACAGTGCGGGTCCCGATAAGGGGGCGGAGCTATGGTGGCACGAGGAGGCGGAGCTACATGGAATAGAGGGCGGAGCTACACGGGACCAGACAGCTGAACAGTGGTGGAATCAGCATTGCAGTGACGGCCAGCCAGACTTGGTAAGTGGAGGGTGAGAGAGAAATGTGTGTGTGTGTGTGTGTGTGTGTGTGTGTGTGTGTGTGTGTGTGTGTGTGTGTGTGTGTGTGTGTGTTTGTATATATGTGTGAATTGTGTGTGTGTGAGGTATGTCTGTGTGTGCGCACTTTATGGACGCCACTGCAGGGGGGGCCATTACATGCAAGGACGCTACTAATATAGGGGGGGCATTATGTATAAGGACGCTACTACTATAGGGGGGCATTACGTATAAGGACGCTACTACTATAGGGGGGGCATTACGTATAAGGACGGTACTACTATACGGGGGGCTTTACGTATAAGGACGTTACTACTATAGGGGGCATTACGTATAAGGACGCTACTACTATGGTGGGGCATTACGTATAAGGACACTGCTACTATAGGGGGGGGCATTACGTATAAGGACGCTACTATTATTGGGGGGGCATTACGTATAAGGACGCTACTACTATAGGGGGACATTACGTATAAGGAGGCTACTAATACTGGGGGGCATTACATATAAGGACGCTACTACTGGGGGGGCATTATGTATAAGGACTCTATTACTTCTGGGGGGCATTATGTATAAGGACGGTGCTACTACTACTGGGAGGGCATTACATGTAAGGATGCTACTACTACTGGGGGGGCATTATGTATAAGGACGGTACTACTACTGGGGGCACATTATGTATAAGGATGCTACTACTACAGGGGTGGCATTACGTATAAGGACGCTACTATTACTGTTGGGGGGCATTACATATAACTGCTACTACTACTGGGGGGCATTACGTATAAGGACGCTACTACTACGGGTGGGGCATTACGTATAAGGATGCTACTATTACTGTTGTGGGGCATTACATATAACTGCTACTACTACTGGGGGGGCATTATGTATAAGGACACTACTACTATTGGGGGGGCATTATGTATTAGGACGCTACTACTACTGGGGGGGCATTATGTATAAGGATGCTACTACTATTGGGGGGGCATTATGTATTAGGACGCTACTACTACTGGGGGGGCATTATGTATAAGGATGCTACTACTACTGGGGGGCATTATGTATAAGGATGCTACTACTACTGGGGGGCATTATGTATAAGGATGCTACTACTACTGGGGGGGCATTATGTATAAGGACGCTACTATTACTGTTGGGGAGCATTACATATAACTGCTACTACTACTGGGGGGCATTATGTATAAAGATGCTACTACTACTGGGGGGGCATTATGTATAAGGACGCTACTATTACTGTTGGGGAGCATTACATATAACTGCTACTACTACTGGGGGGGCATTATGTATAAGGACACTACTACTATTGGGGCGGCATTACGTATATGGACGCTACTACTACGGGTGGGGCATTACGTATAAGGACGCTACTACTACGGGTGGGGCATTACGTATAAGATGAATAAGATTGTGCTACATTGTGGCGTAATTTTAAATGGGGGTACTATTGTGTGGCCATGCCCCTTAGTTGTGAGACCACACCACTTTTCCCGATGCACAACAAAGGAATATGAGAGGGCGCAAAATTCATAGTTTGCAGGGGGGCGCCGAACACCCTAGCACCGGCCCTGGCCACCAGTAGCAAAAGTACACCACGGCCACTGACACTATCTGCAGGGAGGGGAACAGCGCTGATATGGAGGGTACTTGCAGGCAGCGAGTCGCCGCCCGCAGATCCTCTCCCACCTATACACCATACCTGCCGCCTGACACCCACACCCCAGGGAGAGGGCGCTAGCTCAGGCACCGCTAGATCAGCATCTGCAGCATACAGACAAGGGCTGCCATGCTCAGCGGCAAGCGGTGCGGAGCATGTGCAGCGGGACAGCGCCAGGACGGGACACGCACTAATCAACATTGCTGCTGGGCCGGAGCTCCCTCCGTCTGCAGCCTAAGGACGCGTGCCGCACCTCTCCAGGGAAACACCATGCCTGCCCGCCCACAGGGCTCCGGACGCTTACCTATGCTCCGCGATCACAGCAGCTGACCCTGCCATGCAGGATGGAGGAATGACGCCCGTCAGACGGGGCGGACAGTGTGCGGCGGAACGGGGCCAGGAAGGAATGCTGACCACGACCCATTGCTGCTGGGTCTGAGCTCCCTCCCTCTGCAGTCACCATCTCACAGCAGCAGCCTGGAGGTTAGAGGCCACCACGACCCACACATCCTTACCTCACACATACCTCACTTATACCTCACACATACCTCACACATACCTCACACATGAGAGCAAAGGTACACACACTGTGACATCACACCTGTAGCCCACCCCTATATCTGCTAAGTACTCCCCGTCACTATGCCCTGTCACCCTCATCCTGCTCTCTAACTGCCTGTCTGTGTACTGGCCTTCACCCCTCTTACACCATCACCAACCCTCACTAACTACCACAGAGACTATGTGCACTGATATCTGCCCCTCCACCACCTGCAGCGCCCCTGGACCCCTCCCGATCCCCTGCAAACCCCTGCAACTGCCCCTCCACCACCCGTGGCACCCCCACCCACTGCGCCTTCGGACCCCCTACCCCACCCGCAGTGTCTTCCAAACCCCTCCCCCATCTGCAGCAGCCCCTACTCCATCCGCCAAACCCCGCATCTGGCTCTCCCCCTCCCGCTGCACCTTAGGATCCCCTACCCCACCCACGCAGCAGGCCCTTCCCAATCCGCATCGCCTACACCATTCGCAACAGCACCGCACCCGCCACTCCCCCACACACGTTACCCCCGCATACACCCCGCCCCCACCCACCGCGCCCCCTTGACACCTCCCCCATCCACTGCACACCAGCACCCACCCCTTCCCCATCTGCAGCGCCTTCGGAACCCCTCCTTCATCCGCAACAGCCCTGCAGCCGCCATCCCCCACCTGCGACACCCCTGCTCCTACCCCACCCACAGCGCCTTCATACCCCCTCCCCCATCCGCGGTCCCCACTCCCCAAACCCCTTCCTGTTGCAAGGGACTACGCCCCCTTCACCATCGGACGCCCTATCATTGTGCAATATTCAAACACTAACAAAACTAGGAATGCAGGTAATACTCCATATATTGAACCCCAGAAAGGCGTGCAGGGGTTAAGGGGGCGTAGCCCCTTCCGACGGTGTGAAGAGCGCCCGTAGGGCGCGATGAAGCACCTAATATTATTATATTTGTCTCAACCAATATGAGGTGTGTTTTATACTGTAAATGTGAGATGAGTGTTGTAGTAATTTTTCTTAAAGCCACTGACATGCGTTCCATTGTGTACGTACACAAGAGCGAAAGCATGCATCAGCACTACACACGTGTACTATACTATAATTGTGTTGCTTTTATAATGCATAAAGTTAGATAGATATTTTAAATATGGAAATTGCATGTCAGCCATCTTTATGCCCTGAACCAATCAGTAGTAAACAAATATTATAAATAGCAGATATTATTGTACAGACGCCATTGCCATCATGAGAGCTGCTGCAGTCAAAGCACAGGAGCCGCGTGTTCTTACGCAGGTGATGGATAGGAGGCTGGGGGGCACACACCGCTACATTTCAATTGTGCTCAAACAGGCTGCTTATAGATAGGCCCGCAGGCCGCTGCGCTTCAAGGCGCACAGTAATCCAGCTAGAAAGGAGGTGGCCTGACCTATATAGGTGGCACCCGGATTTGATGATGCGTATTCACGCAGACATATGCAGCCGTACGTACAGACGCATAAGTACACAGGCATGTTGAAAGGTTGTTTTGATATAAGTGTGTCAGGTCTCTGGGTTTGTCTGTCCCCGGCGGGGGCACTAGTGGGTCAGTGTTGGTGCGATGTACAAAGCGAGGAGGCAATATGAAAGTCCGGCGCATAAGCGCTGATGTTTATTATACAGGGATCACAGAGTAGATGGCATAGCAGTGAATGACAAACTGAACCCAGGCAATAACGTAACAGTGATTGGTAATTGAATCCAAAACAACTGAAAAGTCTCTTGCAACAGAAATATATAGTGACTTGATGCTGAATGTGAATGAAATAAACAGAACTCCGGTAAGACTTGAAAAACACACAGTTACTGTATAACAAAGTCCGTATGGCCACAGTAGGCCCAAGCAGGAAACAGTCTCTATGCAATGAGGTGATATACTTGCAGAGATGCACAGATGGTATGCAATTAGCAGTGCACAGGTAGTAATGAATGAAACACCTGAGGAGAGTCTCTTACTGCTGGATGAGCTGGTAACTGGCTGTGGATGAAGTCTGAAGAAAACAGGAGAGCTGAAGTGAGATGAGATGACAGGAGGTAACCACTGGGAATCGCTGGAAACAGGAACACAGGAGTCCGGAGAACAAGGCACACCAAATGTGACTCGTTGTCTGAGGCAATGTGAGTGAGCCACGGACTGGGAGTTATACCCATGGCTCTGCAGTGATTGGTCACTGAACTCTGAGTGGAGACACAGTGCTGGATTGCACACCCGGATCAGCTGAGTGCAGGAGTCATGGCAACGACCTCACAGGCAGGACGCCGGCACACAGCAGAATGCACATAGGACCAGACTCAGGGGTACTCAGCAAGGCGGAAGATGATGCTTGCGGTCCATACACACCTGCAGCCGCAACTGGGGCCATGACCTCCGGAGGCCCGCACACCAGCGCGCTGGTAGGTGAGACGTAGCAGAGCGCCGATTCCTGACAGTACCCCCTCCTTTATGGGTGGGCACCGAACACCCACGAGGCTTGGCAGGGAAGAGTCTGTGGAAGGCTTGGACCAACCGTGGAGCATGGACATCCATGGCGTTAACCCAACTTCTCTCTTCAGGACCATATCCAGACCAGTCAATCAGGTATTGCAAATGACCATAACGATGTCGAGAGTCCAAGATCTTTTCCACCTCGTATTCCACGCCCCGATGAGTTTGTACTTTTGGAGCTGCTGGAAGCGTTCTCTGGAAACGATTGAGAATTAGTGGTCTGAGGAGAGAAATATTGAATGAGTTGGGAACTTTCAAAAAAGCAGGCAGTTTTAACTTATAAGCCACCGGATTAATAACACTTTCCACCGGGAATGGCCCAATAAACCGTGGAGCAAATTTCATTGATGGAACTCTGAGACGGAGATTTCGGGTAGATAACCAGACTTTGTCGCCCGGTTTTAAACTAGGAACTGCTCGTCTCTTTTGATCAGCAAACATTTTATACCGTTGAGAAACTTTTTTAAGAGATAAGTGAATCTTCTTCCAAATTTGAGCGAACCGCTGAAGAGCAGAAGCAGCCGCAGGCACATCTATGACTTGTAACTCTTGGAAATCAGGTACTCGAGGATGCTGTCCATAAACTGCGAAAAAAGGAGTTGTATCTGTAGAAGTATGATAACGAAAATTATGAGCAAACTCTGCCCAGGGCAATAATTCTACCCAGTCATCCTGTGAAGAAGAGATATACAGTCTCAAATAGGTCTCAAGCTCTTGATTTACCCTCTCTGTCTGCCCATTTGTTTGAGGGTGATAGGCCGTAGAGAATTTCAGTTTTACTTGTAGCGCAGAACACAGAGCCCTCCAGAACTTGGCCACAAACTGTACACCTCGGTCAGATATAATTTCTGTTGGAAGACCATGTAACCTAAATATTTCGTGACAAAACAACTGTGCCAATTTTGGAGCAGAGGGTAACCCCATGAGTGGAATGAAGTGCGCCATTTTTGAAAACCTATCGACTACTACCCAGATGGTGTCATACCCTTTGGATGGAGGGAGATCTGAAATAAAATCCATCGATAAGTGAGACCAAGGGCGCCTGGGAATGGAATTGGGTAACAATTGGCCTGCGGGAGCCTGACGAGAAACTTTATGCTGAGCACATTTGGGACATGAAGCTATAAATTCTTGAATATCCATTTTCATTCGAGGCCACCAATACGTTTGGGACAGGAACTTGAAAGTCTTGAGAACCCCAGGGTGACCATTAAATTTGGACGTATGAGCCCAGGACAGGAGATTTGAACGAAGCTCTGGAGAGACAAACATCTTGCCTGGAGGTGGAACTTGCAACACCCCTGTAGCTGCGAAAACCACAGGATTTAATACTGGTCGAGCAGCCTGTTCTAAAGATTCCTCATTTGAGCTCATAGAGCGAGACAAAGCATCTGCTTTAACGTTTTGTGAGCCAGGCCTAAACATTAACTTAAAGTCAAAACGGGAAAAGAATAGGGCCCACCTTGCTTGCCGAGGATTCAGGCACTGCGCAGCTTTCAGGTAAAGAAGGTTCTTGTGATCCGTGTAGATGGTAATAGGGAATTTCGTACCCTCCAGCAGATACCTCCATTCTTCAAGGGCCAATTTGATTGCCAACAGCTCCTGGTCACCGATGGTATAGTTAATTTCAGCGGGTGAGAACCTACGAGAGAAAAACCCACAGGGGTGAGTCTTACCATCAACGCCCACCTGGGACAGGACTGCGCCCACGCCAACCGTTGAGGCATCTACTTCCAGGATGAAGGCCTTATTGACATCCGGCTGTTGTAACACAGGAGCTGAAATAAAAGCTTGTTTTATTTTATGAAAAGCAGACAGTGCAGCGTCAGACCATTGGGAAGGATTCCCCCCTTTCCGGGTAAGGCAGGTGATTGGAGCTATTAACGTGGAGAAGCCTTTAATAAACTTTCTGTAGTAATTAGCAAAGCCTATGAAACGTTGAACTGACTTGAGTGTTGTTGGAAGAGCCCAGCTCTCTATAGCTTCCAGTTTAGCTGGGTCCATTTGAAGGTCTGTTCTGGAAATAATGTATCCCAAGAAAGATATTGAAGAAGCTTCAAATGTGCATTTGGACAGCTTGCCATACAGATGATTCTGTCGAAGACGTCGAAGAACCTCTTTTACTTGTTGGCGATGAGAAACTAAATCACGAGAGAATATCAAGATGTCATCGAGGTAAACTACCACACATTTATACAGGAGATCTCTGAATACTTCGTTGACAAAGTTTTGAAACACGGCCGGGGCGTTACTCAAGCCGAAGGGCATCACTAGATATTCATAGTGGCCATCACGAGTATTGAAGGCGGTTTTCCACTCATCACCACTTCAAATCCTGATAAGATTATAAGCCCCGCGAAGATCCAGTTTCGTGAAGATGGACGCACCTCTAACTCTGTCGAACAACTCTGTGATGAGAGGTAACGGGTAGCTATTTTTAATCGTGATGTCATTTAAACCCCGATAATCGATACAGGGACGAAGTCCTCCATCTTTCTTCTTGACGAAGAAGAATCCAGCACCAGCTGGGGAAGAGGATGGACGGATGAACCCTTTCTGTAAATTTTCTTTAATGTATATACTCATTGCTTGGGTCTCTGGAACTGAAAGAGGGTATGTACGCCCTCTAGGCGGCTTGCTCCCTGGAACCAAATCAATGGGACAATCCCACTCTCGATGGGGAGGCAAGACATCCGCTGCTTTCTCACTGAAGACGTCAGTGAATTCCTGATAGGCCTCCGGAAGGCCAGACTGAGACTTTACACTTGAAGACTTGATTGGAAGTACTTGAGCCAGACATGACTGATGACAAGGGGAACTCCATGCTGTTAACTGTAATGTAGACCAGTCAAATTGCGGATTGTGCAATTGAAGCCAAGGCATACCCAGTACGATCTCATAGCCAGCTTTAGGTATAACCAGGAACTCAATAAGCTCGGAATGCAGGAAGCCTACTCCCAGAACCACTGGCTTGGTTTGCTGAATGATGGAACCTTCAGGAATACGGCTTCCGTCCACGGCAGTGAGATATACTGGACGACACAGTTTAGACACTGGGAGATGAAGTCTATCCACTGCAGCTTGTGTGATAAAATTCCCAGCAGCACCACAATCCACTAAGGCGGACAGAGACTGGAGTCCATCTGGCATTTCCAAAGTGACAGGTAATGTAAGGTCTTGAAAAGAAGGAGCTTTATTCAAGGTCCCTAACTTGACTCCTCCTCTACAAGTTAGGACCTGGCGTTTTCCCGACCGAGCAGGACAGGAACCAATCAGATGACCAGCAGCAGCACAATAGAGACACAGTCTTTCCTTTAATCTTCTGGACCGCTCCTCAGGTGTTAAACGAAACTTGTTTACCTGCATGGGTTCATCAGCAATAATAGGTAGAGACTGTACAGGAGGCATAGCTCGGTGCTTGCGAAGATCACCTCGAGAGCGTTCACAGGCTCGCTCGCGTAAACGTAGATCCAGCTTGACGCATAGGGAAATTAGAGCTTCCAGTTGCTCTGGTAAGTCTCGGGTAGTCAACTCATCCTTTATGCGGTCAGAGAGACCATGCCAGAAGGCGGCAAACAATGCCTGGTTGTTCCACTTTACCTCTGATGCCAATGTCTGGAACTGGATAACGTACTGACCCACTGTTAGGGTCTCCTGCCCTGTGCTGCCACGTCGTCATGGCAACCGGGAGACAAGTGCTAGTGGAGTAACCTGAGCGCAGCTGATACTCCGGTTCGGGTCTTTTGCTGTGCAGTGGTTATAGGCTCTGTGCACGGCAGGGGATCCGGTGCTGGTTTTTGTGCTCACAGTCTGTGAGGTCTGAGTGGGGCGTGGACAGCACCTGCTTTATAAGGCCTCTTTTCAGGGTAAGCAGATGCTGCTGAACCTCTGTTGGTTAGTCAGTTCATGAAAGTTAGCCAGTACTGTGTAGCTTTGTATTTGTTTGTTGCTTACTGCAAATAGGCCTGGGGATTTGGTATTACACTCTGCCAATCCAGACCTAGCAGTAAGACTGGAGTCAGTCGTTTAGCTTGCTGGGGTTCTGTTATTACTCTGTGAATTTAGCAAGTTTCCGGCTGTATTCTAACACTTGCCTGTCTAATCCTGTCTCACTGTGCTAGGTGTCAGGGGTCAGTTTAGTGGCAGTAAGCTTAAACCTGTGCACTGCAAGTGAGAATCAGGATTGTGGAGGCTCTCCTTGTGTCTATCATTCCATCTCTGACCAAGGAGTTTACTGCCACACCCGTTGGTAACCCTTTAGGGTTTTGCTGTTGCCCTTAGCAACAGCATTTCGGGTTCTCTACGTATTAAAACACAACATCTTGCTTTTTACATCTGAGCAGTTCTAATACAAGGGAGATACCCAGTTCCTTAGCCTCTGGGCTTCTCTGTTCACTGTGTGTGTATTTTGTTACCCTATCACCTTCTGTGTACGTTATGTCATATTCCCCAGTTTGTCTGTGAGTCCATTTGTTTTGCATAACAGTTCAAACACCAGTACATTCCTGCAGACACTGGAGTGCATAACAGTTCTGACACTAGTACTTTCCTGCAGGCACTGGTGTGCATAACATATTCAGCAGCCTAATACTCCTGTTGAAATTTTGTGGGAATATGGAGCATACCCCTCAAAATACGTTGCAACAGGTGGTCGATCAGGTGCAGGTCCTGACTCGGCAATTTAATGATTTGTCCATTAAAATGCACACCTCCCAGGCTGCTGGCGGAGCTCCCGCAGCAGCAGCACCTGCAGGGGTTAAGGAGCCGAAAGTAAATCTCCCGGATCGTTTTTCTGGAGATCGCTCGCAGTTCTTTTGTTTCAAGGAGAGCTGCAAGCTATACTTCCGGCTTAGGCCTCAGTCTTCTGGGTCGGAGATTCAGCGGGTGGGCATAGTGATTTCCTTGCTACAAGGAGACCCACAGGTCTGGGCATATGGGTTGCAGCCTGACTGTCCGTCGCTTAAAAGTGTTGATGCTTTTTTTACGGCACTGGGCATGTTGTATGATGACCCTGACAAGACGGCCTCAGCCGAGGCTCAGATTTCGATCCTTAAGCAAGGGCGAAGGCCAGTTGAGGTTTACTGTACGGAGTTTCGGAGGTTGGCCCATGATACCCAGTGGAATGACCCAGCCCTGAGACACCAGTACCGAAGAGGTCTTTCTAACCAGATAAAGGACCAACTGGTACAATATCCCTTGCCTGATAGCTTGGATCAGCTCATGCAGTTATCCATCCGGGTGGATAGACGGCTGAGAGAGCGTAGGCTTGAAAGGGAGACTGAGATTTCCTTCCTTCCCAAGGGAACCTCAGACTCTGAGGAATTTTCTGAGGAGCCTATGCAGATTGGGGCTACCCGCCTCTCCTCGCGTGAGAAGACGCTGAGGAGACAGCAGGGGTTGTGTTTGTACTGTGGGAATAAAGGTCATGTGGTAGTATCATGCCCAGAAAAGCCGGAAAACTTCAGGGCCTGAGGGTGATGGGAAATATCCTGTCAGGCCAGAAGTCAGAATTTCCCAAGAAGACTTTTATCATTCCGGTGACCTTGAAGATCCTCGGTCAAACTGTCAAGACTGAGGCCTTTGTGGACAGTGGGGCCGACGGGGTTTTTATGGACCGCCAATTCGCCCTAAAACACTCTGTTCCCTTAGTACCCTTGGCATCGGAAATTGAGATTTGTGGGTTAAACGGGGAACCATTATCCCAAGGTAAAATTACCTCTTGCACTAGCCAGATTTCTTTGTTTATTGGAGCCACACACTCTGAAAAATTGTCCTTTTATGTGACTGTCTGTACTTTTGCCCCATTGGTGTTGGGGTTACCCTGGTTAAGGGCCCACAATCCTCAATTTGACTGGGTCTCTGGGGAGATTCTTAGTTGGGGTACTGATTGTTTCAGGAGTTGCTTGAGCCTTCCAGTCAGGCTCTCGCAGCTAAGTTTGCCAGGATTGCCAGGGTGTTATGCAGATTTTGCGGACGTGTTCTCCAAAAAAGTTGCAGAGGTACTACCTCCCCATCGCCCCTATGACTGTGCCATTGATTTGTTGCCAAATGCTAAGCTTCCCAAGAGCAGGTTGTACTCCCTGTCACGTCCTGAGACTCAGGCTATGGCAGAGTACATTCAGGAGAACTTGGCTAAGGGATTTATCAGACCTTCACAGTCTCCAGTTGGGTCGGGGTTCTTCTTCGTGGGTAAAAAGGACGGTTCGTTGCGACCCTGCATCGACTTCAGGGAATTGAACCGTATCACGATTAAAAACTCATACCCACTGCCTCTCATTTCGGTCTTGTTTGACCAGCTTCGTACTGCCACCATTTTTTCTAAGATTGACCTACGCGGTGCGTACAATCTAATCCGAATAAGAGAGGGGGATGAATGGAAGACTGCCTTTAATACCCACTCAGGGCATTATGAATATTTGGTGATGCCTTTTGGGCTCTGTAATGCCCCGGCAGTCTTCCAGGATTTCATGAATGATGTGCTCAGGGAATATTTGGATAGATTCTTAGTTGTATACTTAGATGACATCCTAATCTTCTCCCATTCCCTGGAGGAACATCGGAAGCATGTACGCTTAGTCCTCCAGAAACTCAGAGACCACCGGCTTGGGGCGAAGCTGGAGAAGTGCGAATTTGAAGTTCAGCAAATCGCATTTCTAGGATATATTATCTCCCCAGAAGGTTTCCAAATGGAGGGTTCCAAGGTACAGGCAGTCCTGGATTGGGTGCAGCCCACTAGTTTGAAGGCGCTTCAGCGTTTCCTGGGCTTTGCGAATTTTTATAGACGATTTATCGCTGGATTTTCGTCTATAGTGGCGCCCTTGGTGGCACTCACTAAGAAAGGGGCGGATGTTGCTCACTGGTCTTGTGAGGCTAAAGCGGCTTTTGCCCGTCTCAAAAGGGCATTTGTTTCGGCCAAGGTGCTGCGACACCCAGATCCAGAGCGTCCTTTTGTGGTGGAGGTGGATGCCTCTGAGATGGGTATTGGGGCAGTGCTTTCTCAGATGGGAGTGTCTGATAATCGCCTTCATCCCTGTGCTTACTTTTCCCGTAAATTTTCGCCTGCCGAGATGAATTATGACGTGGGTAACCGGGAATTGTTGGCTATTAAGGATGCACTCGAGGAGTGGAGACACTGGCTTGAGGGGGCTAAGTTTGTGGTCTCAATTCTCACTGACCATAAGAATCTGGTATATTTAGCGTCAGCGAAGCGTCTCAATGCCAGGCAGGCACGATGGGCTTTGTTTTTTGCTCGCTTTAATTTTTTGATAACATATCGCCCTGGGTCAAAAAACATCAAGGCTGATGCGCTCTCGCGGAGTTTTGCTCCAATCCAGGAGACCACCGAGGAGCCGTTGCCCATTGTTTCCCCATCATGTATTAAAGTGGGCATTACCCAGGACCTCTTATCATTAGTCCTTAGAGCACAGGAGCAGGCTCCTCCAGACCTTCCGGTAGGTCTTTTGTTTGTGCCTCCTAGGTTAAGACAGCGAGTGTTCCTGGAATTCCATGCCAAGAAGTCGGCAGGTCACCCGGGTATTGCCAGAACTCGGGAGTTGCTATCTAGGGCGGTGTGGTGGCCCTCGGTGGCTAAGGATGTGGATCAGTGGGTTCGGGCATGTGACATCTGTGCCCGAAATAAGACTCCTAGAGGGGTTCCTGTTGGCCCATTACATCCACTCTCTATCCCATCTAAGCCATGGACCCACATTTCAATGGATTTTGTGGTGGACTTGCCCAAATCCTCGGGGATGACAGCCATCTGGGTTGTCGTTGACAGGTTTTCGAAGATGGCGCACTTCGTTCCACTGGTTGGGCTGCCATCAGCCAGACGCCTGTCTGAATTATTTATGCTGCATGTTGTGCGTCTCCACGGGTTGCCACTTGATGTGGTCTCTGACCGCGGATCCCAGTTTGTGGCCAAATTCTGGAGGGCATTTTGTTCCGATCTCCAGATTTCTGTCAGCTTGTCGTCAGGCTACCATCCGCAGTCTAATGGGCAGACTGAAAGGGTGAACCAGTCCTTGGAGCAGTTCCTCAGGTGTTATGTCTCCAAGTGTCAGACTGACTGGGTTGCTCATCTGTCCATGGCGGAGTTTGCCTATAACAACGCGGCTCACTCTGCTACAGGGATCTCTCCCTTCCTTTGTGTGTATGGGCATCATCCTAAGGCCAATTCTTTTGACCCCCTGGACTCCACGCCTGGTGGTTCCTCTGTGGTTTCGGTCCTTAGAGGTATTTGGCGGAAAGTGAAGAAAGCCCTTGTATCTGTGTCATTAGTGACCAAAAGGGTTTTTGATAAGCGGAAAAGACCCTGCAGCTTCAAATTAGGAGACTTCGTCTGGTTGTCTACCAAGAATTTGAAGTTGAGACAGCCATCTCATAAGTTAGGGCCCCGGTTCATCGGCCCTTATAAGATCACCAGGGTTATCAATCCGGTGGCATTTCAGTTAGATCTGCCCCGTTCTTTGGGTATCAATAAAACATTTCATTGTTCCCTTTTAAAACGGGCGATTAGTAATCCTTCTTCCAGTGGAAGACCTTCCCCTCTTCTGATACGTGGCCAGAGGGAGTTTGTTGTTGAAAGGATTCTTGACTCCAAGGTGGTTCGGGGTCGGCTGTCATTTTTGGTGCACTGGAAGGGGTATGGCCCGGAGGAGCGGTCGTGGGTGCGCAGTTGTGATCTTCATGCCCCCAGACTGATACGCTCTTTCTTCTCGCAGTTCCCCGATAAACCCGGTGGTAGGGGTTCTTTGACCCCTCGTCAGAGGGGGGGTACTGTTAGGGTCTCCTGCCCTGTGCTGCCACGTCGTCATGGCAACCGGGAGACAAGTGCTAGTGGAGTAACCTGAGCGCAGCTGATACTCCGGTTCGGGTCTTTTGCTGTGCAGTGGTTATAGGCTCTGTGCACGGCAGGGGATCCGGTGCTGGTTTTTGTGCTCACAGTCTGTGAGGTCTGAGTGGGGCGTGGACAGCACCTGCTTTATAAGGCCTCTTTTCAGGGTAAGCAGATGCTGCTGAATCTCTGTTGGTTAGTCAGTTCATGAAAGTTAGCCAGTACTGTGTAGCTTTGTATTTGTTTGTTGCTTACTGCAAATAGGCCTGGGGATTTGGTATTACACTCTGCCAATCCAGACCTAGCAGTAAGACTGGAGTCAGTCGTTTAGCTTGCTGGGGTTCTGTTATTACTCTGTGAACTTAGCAAGTTTCCGGCTGTATTCTAACACTTGCCTGTCTAATCCTGTCTCACTGTGCTAGGTGTCAGGGGTCAGTTTAGTGGCAGTAAGCTTAAACCTGTGCACTGCAAGTGAGAATCAGGATTGTGGAGGCTCTCCTTGTGTCTATCATTCCATCTCTGACCAAGGAGTTTACTGCCACACCCGTTGGTAACCCTTTAGGGTTTTGCTGTTGCCCTTAGCAACAGCATTTCGGGTTCTCTACGTATTAAAACACAACATCTTGCTTTTTACATCTGAGCAGTTCTAATACAAGGGAGATACCCAGTTCCTTAGCCTCTGGGCTTCTCTGTTCACTGTGTGTGTATTTTGTTACCCTATCACCTTCTGTGTACGTTATGTCATATTCCCCAGTTTGTCTGTGAGTCCATTTGTTTTGCATAACAGTTCAAACACCAGTACATTCCTGCAGACACTGGAGTGCATAACAGTTCTGACACTAGTACTTTCCTGCAGGCACTGGTGTGCATAACACCCACAGTACGTGTTCCCTGGCGGATCTGAAGGAGGTCTGAAGAAGCAGAGGTCGTACGCCCAGGTTCGTCAAAGATGCGTCGGAATGTGGCAACAAACTCTGTATAGTTGTTCAACAAAGCATCTGCTCGCTCCCACAGCGGAGAGACCCAGTTCAGGGCAGAGCCGGCTAAAAGAGAAACAATATAAGCAACCTTTGTTCTAGGTGTTGGAAAGTTCTGTGGTTGCAATTCAAAATGAACCTCGCATTGATTCAAAAATCCACGACACATCTTAGCATTACCATCAAATTTACTTGGAGTAGGTAGATGGATGCGAGACATTGGAACAGGAGCAACTGGAGAGCTAGAAACTGTGGAACTAGGAACAGGAGCAGAAACTGATGAGGACACTGAAGGAACTGAAGTTGGAAATGACTGTTGCAGAGTATCTAAGCGAGAAGACATTCCTTGCAGACATTGTATAATCTGCTGCTGCGCAGCCTCTTGACCATCCAGTCGTGACACTAAGCCTTGGAGTGTCCCTGACCCCACACTCTGACCACCGTCCGGGTCCATTGGCCTCAGACAAACTGTCAGGTCTCTGGGTTTGTCTGTCCCCGGCGGGGGCACTAGTGGGTCAGTGTTGGTGCGATGTACAAAGCGAGGAGGCAATATGAAAGTCCGGCGCATAAGCGCTGATGTTTATTATACAGGGATCACAGAGTAGATGGCATAGCAGTGAATGACAAACTGAACCCAGGCAATAACGTAACAGTGATTGGTGATTGAATCCAAAACAACTGAAAAGTCTCTTGCAACAGAAATATATAGTGACTTGATGCTGAATGTGAATGAAATAAACAGAACTCTGGTAAGACTTGAAAAACACACAGTTACTGTATAACAAAGTCCGTATGGCCACACTAGGCCCAAGCAGGAAACAGTCTCTATGCAATGAGGTGATATACTTGCAGAGATGCACAGATGGTATGCAATTAGCAGTGCACAGGTAGTAATGAATGTAACACCTGAGGAGAGTCTCTTACTGCTGGATGAGCTGGTAACTGGCTGTGGATGAAGTCTGAAGAAAACAGGAGAGCTGAAGTGAGATGAGATGACAGGAGGTAACCACGGGGAATCGCTGGAAACAGGAACACAGGAGTCCGGAGAACAAGGCACACCGAATGTGACTCGTTGTCTGAGGCCATGTGAGTGAGCCACGGACTGGGAGTTATACCCATGGCTCTGCAGTGATTGGTCACTGGACTCTGGGTGGAGACACAGTGCTGGATTGCACACCCGGATCAGCTGAGTGCAGGAGTCATGGCAACGACCTCACAGGCAGGACGCCGGCACACAGCAGAATGCACATAGGACCAGACTCAGGGGTACTCAGCAAGGCGGAAGATGACGCTTGCGGTCCATACACACCTGCAGCCGCAACTGGGGCCATGACCTCCGGAGGCCCGCACACCAGCGCGCTGGTAGATGAGACGTAGCAGAGTGCCGATTCCTGACAAAGTGTGTGTCATTGAGTGTGTGTTTGTGTGTCAGTGTATGTCTGTGTTTCTCTGTGTTATGTCTGTATTGAGAACTAGCAGCAGCCATTATGGGGGTAATTCTGAGTTGATCGTAGCAGCAAGTTTGTTAGCAATTGGGCAAAACCATGTGCACTGCAGGTGGGGCAGATGTAACATGTTCAGAGAGAGTTAGATTTGGGTGGGTTATTTCATTTCTGTGCAGGGTAAATACTGGCTGCTTTATTTTTACACTGCAATTTAGATTTCAGTTTGAAAACACCCCACCCAAATCTAAATCTCTCTGCACATGTTACATCTGCCCCCCCCCTGCAGTGCACATGGTTTTGCCCAACTGCTAACAACTTTGCTGCTGCGATCAACTCAGAATTACCCCCTATGAGTCGACCTTTTTTAAAATACAAATTTTAGTGTGTGTGTTGTTTTTTTTTTAAATGTGTAATTGGGTCATTTTAAACCTTTATTCCCACCTCTGTTAGGCCATGCACAATTATAACGTAGGAGGCAGAGATGCCATGTGTCTCCCAGGACAACTCCAAAAAGAACACCCTCTGCCTCTCCTCCCCAACCCCCCTCTGCCACTCCTGAACCCCTCTCTCTCTCTCTCTCTCTCAATTCCAACCACCCTCTGCCACTCCTTTTGAACCCCCCTCTCCCTCTCAGTTCCAACCCCCCTCTGCCACTCCTTCTGAACCCCCTCTCCCTCCCAGTTCCAACCCCTCCTCTGCCAGTCCTTCTGAAGTGATTGGAGGGTGATGGAAGACATGTGATTTTTATGAGGTTAGCTGGATTTATATATTGCTGCGAATCAGGTGAATGTGAGCGGGACAAGTGGTTGGGGATTATTGATTGGGATAAGTAAAAAGGTTAAGTAGAGTAAGTAAAAAGTGTTAGTAAGAGGGGAGTGGATTATTGAGGTGGCAATGTGTACAGAGGGGTAAGTTGCTGGTAGAATAAAGGATGTCATTGCCTTAAAGAAAATACCATGGAGTGAAATGAAGAAAAACAATGTGTGGTTCATGATGTGTTTGAAATAAAACTAAAGTTATTTAGCCTTGGAGCAGTGTTTCCCAAACACGGTCCTCAAGGCACACTAACAGTCCTGGTTTTAGTGATATCCAGGCTTGAACACAGGTGACTTAATTAGTACATCAGTTATTTTGATTTAACCATCTGTGCTGAAGCCTGGATATCACTAAAACCTGCACTGTTGGTGCGCCTTGAGGACCACAGTTGGGAATGCCTACCTTAGAGTAGTGATGAGCGGATTCGGTTTTACTGGGTTCTGAAAACGGCATCTTATTGGCTCACGGATGTCACGTGTTTTGGATAGCCAATAAGATGCCTTTTAGAGAACCAAGTAAAACCGAATCCGCTCATCACTACCTTAGAGCATAATGAAGTTGCAATTGCTAAAGTTAAATGTTGAAGTACCTGTTACTGGTGTTGTTCAACTGTTCATTTTCAAACATTTAGTGTTATGAACAATTTGTGTACATGAATGCAATTGCGCACTCACCTGCACAGCTGACCCATGATTGCATCTAAAGGAATACTTTGGCTAATTAAGACAGGCTACCAGTGAGGCAAATGTTTAGCTGATGAAAGATGATAAATTACAATGTATTTGATTAAGCAAACACCAGCCCAAATTTAAACACAAGTATTTACAATTGCTGTAAGAGTTTTGATTGTGTATAGGCCCTTTAAAAGACAAGTTGGGAGTCTTAAGCAAAAATGATAATGACATAGCGGACACACTAAATGAGTTTCTTTCAACAGTATTCACTAGAGAGGACCCATTTCAGGGACTGACACACAATCTCAATAATGAGAATATCCCACTGATAGGTACTTATTTAAGCGAGGAAGTAGTCTGTGACCAATTAAAACATTTAAAGATTAATAAATCACCAGGGCCCGATGGTATTCACCCAAGGGTTCTAATGAAGCTTCACTCTGAACTGGCAAAACCGCTATCTTTGATCTTTAAGGATTCAGTTATATCAGATATGGTTCCCAAAGACTGGCGTATAGCGGAAGTAGTGCCTATATTCAAAAAGGGAAGTAAAGCTGAACCAGGTAATTATAGACCAGTTAGTCTTACATCTATAGTGGGGAAAGTATTGGAAGGTATTCTAAGAGATAGTATTCAGAAGTTCCTTGAAGTCAATAAGGTCATTAAAAGGAATCAACATGGGTTTATGAAGGACAGATCCTGTCAAACCAACTTACTTGGCTTTTATGAAACAGTAAGCGCAAACCTAGATCAGGGTAAAGACGTGGATGTAATCTTTTTAGACTTTGCCAAAGCGTTCAATACTGTACCACACATGAGACTTATCTACAAGCTACAAGAATCAGGGCTAGGGAGCACAATATGCACTTGGGTCAAAAACATGTTAGATAATAGGAAGCAGCGCGTTGTGGTTAATGGATCTTTTTCAACTTGGACTGAAGTGCTAAGTGGTGTGCCGCAAGGCTCAGTATTAGGACCGCTATTGTTCAATATTTTCATTAACGACCTAACAGAAGGTCTAGAGAGCACGGTGTCAATTTTTGCAGATGATACCAAATTGTGTAAGGCTATAAATACAGAGGAGGATGCAGAGTCTCTTCAGAACGACTTAGTTACATTAAAAGCATGGGCAGCCAAATGGAGAATGCGCTTCAACACAGACAAGTGTAAGGTAATGCACTGTGGTAACAAGAACAAAAATTACACCTACCTACTAAATGGGGTAAAATTAGGGGATTCTGTACTGGAAAAGGACTTAGGTGTCCTCATAGTAATTACAGCACAGGTGTCGTCATTCCCCTTTCCCTGTATAAGCAGCACTGTTTCTTTACACAGGTCTCAAATACAGGCATAAAATTTAAGCATACACCTTTGCTATTATAGCATAAACGATATCTGGTATGGAGTTATGTCACAATTCTGATTGATTGATTGATTGATTGATTGATTGATTGTGGACACACAGTGTATACATGATTATTTGTTTCTTCATTGAAAGTATAACAACTCAACAAGATTGTTACAAAGACAGCATTTGGTATTTCAGGCTCTAATGAATTAGTTAGCCTCAGTGTGGATAATAGAGATTGTGTCTCTAGAGATATACTTCTTATCTATCTATCCACTTCTGCTAATCTGTCTTTTCAGCTGATAAACATGTTTTCTGGTGCATTCCCATTCCCTGCCCTATACTTTTTGTGAAGGTGGATTGCTCTGGACCATTGCAGTTTCAGCTTTAACTATATTACATTACTTGAAACAGACATATGTTTTGATGTTCTACTAATCTTGTTGGCATGTCATCAGTATAACAAGGGTCCATTCCTGCCCTACCATACGTGAAAAATCCATTGTGATTGATGTTGCACAGCACAAAAAAAAGCAACATACAGGCGGCTCCATTTGGCAAAACTGATTGACCATATGATTTAAACCTCCGTATACCTATACATTTGGAATACAATTTGGTGCAATGACGGTCAAACAGATGTCTCTTTTTTAAGAGATCATCTGCCCATCATAACAACCAGGTTCAGGGTGTATTTATTAGCTGCATACCAGCTGCAGGTCTTTGCCTCATCAACCTTAAATCTACTACCATACCACACCGTACATGCCCAATCTCGTCCGATCTTGGAAGCAATACGGTGTTGGGCCTGGGTAGTACTTAGGTGGTTGACCACTAAGGAAGACCAGGTGTTGTAGGTTTTTCATGACGGCAACACTTTGGCTATTGCACTAACCTTAGAAATCAATACCTGGCGGGTACACTTTTTTGGTTTTGCCGCATTTCGTGCCGCATTTCTGCCTTATAGATATGTTTTCATCCATATATTCACAGTTGTAATTCCAAACCTATGATTTAATTTGTTTAATCATATTTTTAACAATAATTTTGTGTGTACTCTTTTTTTACTCAACAATAATTAAAGGTTACGTTTTAATACCTACCTCATTTTGCATAATCTTAATCACAATTGTTTCCAAGAGTGAGTGCTCCCAACAAGGGTCACTTTTCCTTCTTCTCTACTTTCTTTATTACCTATGTAATAGACCCATGGGAGCACCATCGACAATCACCCCCTTTTTTTCTACCTATAAAAGAACTCTTTTTGTTCAATGGTAGATGGTGATAAATTCCGGAAGTTTTTCTGGTTCGTCGGTCTTCTTGGAAACACATACAAATTACCTATCCATTCAACATCACTCAGTCCTGTGCGGCATCCTTAACCCAACTTTTTATCGCATAGTGTCCTTATAGATAGCAAGCTAAGCAGTAGTACCCAAAGTAGGACTGCAGCAAAGAAGGCTAATAAGATAAAGCGGGGTATTGATGCTAGGGACGAGAGTATTATACGCCCGTTATATAAATCACTAGTGAGGCCACACCTTGAATACTGGCCCTCATTCCGAGTTGATCGGTCGGTATTTTTCATCGCATCGCAGTGAAAATCCGCTTAGTACGCATGCGCAATGTTCGCACTGCGACTGCGCCAAGTAACTTTACTATGAAGAAAGTATTTTTACTCACGGCTTTTTCTTCGCTCCGGCGATCGTAATGTGATTGACAGGAAATGGGTGTTACTGGGCGGAAACACGGCGTTTCAGGGGCGTGTGGCTGAAAACGCTACCGTTTCCGGAAAAAACGCAGGAGTGGCCGGAGAAACGGTGGGAGTGCCTGGGCGAACGCTGGGTGTGTTTGTGACGTCAACCAGGAACGACAAGCACTGAACTGATCGCACAGGCAGAGTAAGTCTGAAGCTACTCTGAAACTGCTAAGTAGTTAGTAATCGCAATATTGCGCATACATCGGTCGCAATTTTAAGAAGCTAAGATTCACTCCCAGTAGGCGGCGGCTTAGCGTGTGTAACTCTGCTAAATTCGCCTTGCGACCGATCAACTCGGAATGAGGGCCACTGTGTACAATTATGGGCACCGTACTACAAAAAGGATATCCTGGAGCTTGAAAAGGTACAGAGGAGGGCGACCAAACTAATTAAGGGCATGGAGACGATGGAATACAAGGAAAGGCTTGAAAGACTAGGAATGTTTACATTGGAAAAATGGAGACTAAGAGGGGATATGATCAACATCTACAAATAATAAGAATTTACTTACCGATAATTCTATTTCTCGTAGTCCGTAGTGGATGCTGGGACTCCGTCAGGACCATGGGGAATAGCGGCTCCGCAGGAGACTGGGCACAAAAGTAAAAGCTTTAGGACTACCTGGTGTGCACTGGCTCCTCCCCCTATGACCCTCCTCCAAGCCTCAGTTAGGATACTGTGCCCGGACGAGCGTACACAATAAGGAAGGATTTTTGAATCCCGGGTAAGACTCATACCAGCCACACCAATCACACCATATAACTTGTGATCTAAATCCAGTTAACAGTATGATAACATGAGGAGCCTCCAGAACAGATGGCTCACTACAACAAAACCCGAATTTTTTGGCAACAATAACTATGTACAAGTATTGCAGACAATCCGCACTTGGGATGGGCGCCCAGCATCCACTACGGACTACGAGAAATAGAATTATCGGTAAGTAAATTCTTATTTTCTCTGACGTCCTTGTGGATGCTGGGACTCCGTCAGGACCATGGGGATTATACCAAAGCTCCCAAACGGGCGGGAGAGTGCGGATGACTCTGCAGCACCGAATGAGAGAACTCCAGGTCCTCTTTAGCCAGGGTATCAAATTTGTAGAATTTTACAAACGTGTTTTCCCCTGACCACGTAGCTGCTCGGCAAAGTTGTAAAGCCGAGACCCCTCGGGCAGCCGCCCAAGATGAGCCCACCTTCCTTGTGGAATGGGCATTTACAGATTTTGGCTGTGGCAAGCCTGCCACAGAATGTGCAAGCTGAATTGTACTACAAATCCAACGAGCAATAGTCTGCTTAGAAGCAGGAGCACCCAGCTTGTTGGGTGCATACAATATAAACAGCGAGTCAGATTTCCTGACTCCAGCCGTCCTGGAAACATATATTTTCAGGGCCCTGACTACATCCAGTAACTTGGAATCCTCCAAGTCCCCAGTAGCCGCAGGCACCACAATAGGTTGGTTTAGGTGAAACGCTGAAACCACCTTAGGGAGAAATTGAGGGCGAGTCCTCAAGTCCGCCCTATCCGAATGAAATATCAGGTAAGGGCTTTTATAGGATAAAGCCGCCAATTCTGATATGCGCCTGGCTGAAGCCAGGGCCAATAGCATTACCACTTTCCATGTGAGATATTTTAATTCCACTGTGGCAAGTGGTTCGAACCAATGTGATTTTAGGAATCCCAAAACCACATTGAGATCCCAGGGTGCCACTGGAGGCACAAAGGGAGGCTGTATATGCAGTACCCCCTTTACAAAAGTCTGGACTTCAGGAACTGAAGCCAATTCTTTCTGGAAGAAAATCGACAAGGCTGAAATTTGAACCTTAATGGAACCTAATTTTAGGCCCATGGACAGTCCTGTTTGCAGGAAATGCAGAAAACGACCTAGTTGAAATTCCTCTGTCGGGGCCTTCCTGGCCTCGCACCACGCAACATATTTCCTCCAAATACGGTGATAATGTTGTGCAGTTACGTCCTTCCTGGCTTTGATCAGGGTAGGGATGACTTCCTCCGGAATGCCTTTTTCCTTCAGGATCCGGCGTTCAACCGCCATGCCGTCAAACGCAGCCGCGGTAAGTCTTGGAACAGACAGGGTCCTTGCTGAAGCAGGTCCCTTCTTAGAGGTAAAGGCCACGGATCCTCCGTGAGCATCTCTTGAAGTTCCGGGTACCAAGTCCTTCTTGGCCAATCCGGAGCCACGAGTATAGTTCTTACTCCTCTCCGTCTTATAATCCTCAGTACCTTTGGTATGAGAGGCAGAGGAGGGAACACATACACTGACTGGTACACCCAAGGTGTCACCAGAGCGTCCACCGCTATTGCCTGAGGGTCCCTTGACCTGGCGCAATACCTGTCTAGTTTTTTGTTGAGGCGGGATGCCATCATGTCCACCTTTGGTTTTTCCCAACGGTTTACAATCACTTGGAAGACTTCTGGATGAAGTCCCCACTCTCCCGGGTGGAGATCGTGTCTGCTGAGAAAATCTGCTTCCCAGTTGTCCACTCCGGGAATGAACACTGCTGACAGTGCTATCACATGATTTTCCGCCCAGCGAAGAATCCTTGCAGCTTCTGCCATTGCTCTCCTGCTTCTTGTGCCGCCCTCTCTGTTTACGTGGGCAACTGCCGTGATGTTGTCCGACTGGATCAACACCGGCTGACCCTGAAGCAGAGGCCTTGCTTGACTTAGGGCATTGTAAATGGCCCTTAGTTCCAGGATATTTATGTGAAATGACGTTTCCATGCTTGACCACAAGCCCTGGAAATTTCTTCCCTGTGTGACTGCTCCCCAGCCTCTCAGGCTGGCATCCGTGGTCACCAGGACCCAGTCCTGAATGCCGAATCTGCGGCCCTCTAGAAGATGAGCACTCTGCAACCACCACAGGAGAGACACCCTTGTCCTCGGAGACAGGGTTATCCGCTGATGCATCTGAAGATGCGATCCGGACCATTTGTCCAGCAGATCCCACTGAAAGGTTCTTGCGTGGAATCTGCCGACTGGAATCGCTTCGTAAGAAGCCACCATTTTTCCCAGGACCCTTGTGCACTGATGCACTGACACCTGGCCTGGTTTTAGGAGGTTCCTGACTAGCTCGGATAACTCCCTGTCTTTCTCCTCCGGGAGAAACACCTTTTTCTGGACTGTGTCCAGAATCATCCATAGGAACAGCAGACGTGTCGTCGGAATCAGCTGCGATTTTGGAATATTTAGAATCCACCCGTGCTGTCATAGCACTACTCCGACCTCTAACTGTTCCCTGGACCTTGCCCTTATCAGGAGATCGTCCAAGTAAGGGATAATTAAGACGCCTTTTCTTCGAAGAAGAATCATAATTTCGGCCATTACCTTGGTAAAGACCCGGGGTGCCGTGGACAATCCAAACGGCAGCGTCTGAAACTGATAGTGACAGTTCTGTACCACAAACCTGAGGTACCCTTGGTGAGAAGGGCAAATTGGGACATGTAGGTAAGCATCCTTGATGTCCAGAGACACCATATAGTCCCCTTCTTCCAGGTTCGCTATCACTGCTCTGAGTGACTCCATCTTGAATTTGAACCTTTGTATGTAAGTGTTCAATGATTTCAGATTTAAAATAGGTCTCACCGAGCCGTCCGGCTTCGGTACCACAAACAGCATGGAATAATACCCCTTTCCCTGTTGTAGGAGGGGTACCTTGATTATCACCTGCTGGGAATACAGCTTGTGAATGGCTTCCAATACCGCCTCCCTGTCGGAGGGAAACGTTGGTAAAGCAGACTTCAGAAACCGGCGAGGGGGAGACTCCTCGAATTCCAATTTGTACCCCTGAGATACTACCTGCAGGATCCAGGGGTCCACTTGCGAGTGAGCCCACTGCGCGCTGAAATTCTTGAGACGGCCCCCCACCGTACCTGAGTCCGCTTGTAAGGCCCCAGCGTCATGCTGAGGACTTGGCAGAAGCGGGGGAGGGCTTCTGTTCCTGGGAAGAGGCTGCCTGCTGCAGTCTTTTTCCCCTTCCTCTGCCCCGGGGCAGAAATGAGTGGCCTTTTGCCCGCTTGCCCTTATGGTGGCGAAAGGACTGAGCCTGAAAAGACGGTGTCTTTTTCTGCTGAGAAGTGACCTGGGGTAAAAAGGTGGATTTCCCAGCCGTTTCCGTGGCCACCAGGTCCGATAGACCGACCCCAAATAACTCCTCCCCTTTATACGGCAATACTTCCATATGCCGTTTGGAATCCGCATCACCTGACCACTGTCGCGTCCATAACCCTCTTCTGGCAGAAATGGACAGCGCACTTACTCTTGATGCCAGAGTGCAAATATCCCTCTGTGCATCTCGCATATATAGAAATGCATCTTTTAAATGCTCTATAGTCAATAATATACTGTCCCTGTCCAGGGTATCAATATTTTCAGTCAGGGAATCCGACCAAGCCACCCCAGCACTGCACATCCAGGCTGAGGCGATTGCTGGTCGCAGTATAACACCAGTATGTGTGTATATACTTTTTAGGATATTTTCCAGCTTCCTATCAGCTGGCTCCTTGAGGGCGGCCGTATCAGGAGACGGTAACGCCACTTGTTTTGATAAGCGTGTGAGCGCCTTATCTACCCTAGGGGGTGTTTCCCAACGCGCCCTAACCTCTGGCGGGAAAGGGTATAATGCCAATAATTTTTTAGAAATTAGCAGTTTTTTATCGGGGGAGACCCACGCTTTATCACACACCTCATTCAATTCATCTGATTCAGGAAAAACTATGGGTAGTTTTTTCACACCCCACATAATACCCTTTTTTGTGGTACTTGTAGTATCAGAAATGTTCAAAACCTCCTTCATTGCCGTGATCATGTAACGTGTGGCCCTACTGGAAATCACGTTTGTTTCCTCACCGTCGACACTGGAGTCAGTGTCCGTGTCTGTGTCGACCATCTGAGGTAACGGGCGCTTTAGAGCCCCTGACGGTGTTTGAGACGCCTGGACCGGTACTAACTGATTTGCCGGCTGTCTCATGTCGTCAACAGTCTTTTGTAAAGTGCTGACGCTATCACGTAATTCCTTCCATAAGACCATCCAGTCAGGTGTCGACTCCCTAGGGGGGGACATCACTATTACAGGCAATTGCTCCGCCTCCATACCATTTTCCTCCTCATACATGTCGACACAAACGTACCGACACACAGCACACACACAGGGAATGCTCTGATAGAGGACAGGACCCCACTAGCCCTTTGGGGAGACAGAGGGAGAGTTTGCCAGCACACACCAGAGCGCTATATATATACAGGGATAACCTTATATAAGTGTATTTCCCTTATATAGCTGCTGTATAAATTTATCTTCCAAATTAGTGCCCCCCCCCCCCCCCCCCCCCTCTCTTGTTTTACCCTGTTTCTGTAGTGCAGGACTGCAGGGGAGAGTCAGGGAGACGTCCTTCCAGCGGAGCTGTGAGGGAAAATGGCGCTTGTGTGCTGAGGAGATAGGCTCCGCCCCCTTCTCGGCGGCCTTTCTCCTGCTTTTTTATGGAAAACTCGCAGGGGTTAAATGCATCCATATAGCCCAGGAGCTATATGTGATGTATTTTTTGCCATCTAAAGTGTTTTTATTGCGTCTCAGGGCGCCCCCCCCCAGCGCCCTGCACCCTCAGTGACCGGAGTGTGAAGTGTGCTGAGAGCAATGGCGCACAGCTGCAGTGCTGTGCGCTACCTTGTTGAAGACAGGACGTCTTCTGCCGCCGATTTTCCGGACTCTTCTTGTCTTCTGGCTCTGTAAGGGGGCTGGGCCTGTGATCGGTCCATCTGGAGCTAATGTCCAGTAGCCTAAGAAGCCCAATCCACTCTGCACGCAGGTGAGTTCGCTTCTTCTCCCCTTAGTCCCTCGGTGCAGTGAGCCTGTTGCCAGCAGGACTCACTGAAAATAAAAAACCTAATTTAAACTTTTACTCTAAGCAGCTCAGGAGAGCCACCTAGTATGCACCCTTCTCGTTCGGGCACAAAAATCTAACTGAGGCTTGGAGGAGGGTCATAGGGGGAGGAGCCAGTGCACAGCAGGTAGTCCTAAAGCTTTTACTTTTGTGCCCAGTCTCCTGCGGAGCCGCTATTCCCCATGGTCCTGACGGAGTCCCAGCATCCACAAGGACGTCAGAGAAATATAAGGGGACAATGCACAGAGCTTGCGCGGGACCTGTTTTTGGTTAGATCAACACACAGGACTCGTGGACACTCGCTCAGGTTAGAGGAGAGAAGATTCCGCACAATACGGCGTAAAGGCTTTTTCACGGTAAGGACAATACGTGTTTGGAATTCCCTGCCCGAGGGAGTTGTAATGGCGGAATCTGTCAACACCTTTAAGAATGGGTTAGATAAATTCCTAATGGATAAGGATATCCAGGGGTATGGTGCATAGTCATGCATTATAGTTACTATAAATAGGGATAAAATGCAACGGCTGACAGCAGCATCAGTCAGAAATTTTATTCAAATCATCATGCATAGGACACCACAAATAGGTTGAACTCGATGGACAATTGTCTTTTTTCAACCTCAGATACTATGTTACTATGTATGTATCTCTTGTTACTAGACAATACATTTGAAAATGATTGTGTTTAAGTTGAAATTACCTGGTCTCAGATGTTGTTCAACGGTTTGATTAACTGTTATTTAAAATGTAATTTCAACACTTTGTACATTTCAACCTCTGTCAACTTTCTGACACTGTGTCAACTGCTCCCTTAACTAAATGCAAATAAATAGTAGGTCTAATTGAGAAGGGCTACAGCTGAAGCCAAATGATTAGCCAATCAAAGGCATTACATTGCCCTATGTTACTAACAATAAGCCATGTATGCTCCATAAATCACACTTCACTGAACAACATCTACTGCACAAAACAGGCAATACCAATTACAAGCAAGTAATATTATTATGCACATATGTTTAACTACGCAGGCAATTATGCATTAGGGTGAATACAGATGAGGGGCCAAATGTAATAGAGTGAGAGTTTCAGAAAGTGAGAGATGTGGTTATAGGCCCTACACATTGGCCGATCCGCCGCCGAGCTGCCCGACGGCGGATACGGCGGACGGGCGACCCGGCGGCGGGGGGGCAATGACGTCACCCGGCTGCATTGAAGTTCAGGCAAATATGGACGAGATCGTCCATACTGGCCTGCATGTACAGCCGACGGGGGACCAGCGATAAACGAGCGCAGGGCCGCGCATCGTTCATCGCTGGAGCCTCCACACTGCACGATATGAACGCTATCTTGTTCATTAATGAATGAGATCGTTCATATCGTGCAGTCATGTCGGCCAGTGTGTAGGGCCCTTAAGGTTTTGCAGGTTTTTTTAAAGTGGCAATCATTTACACAGTAAGATCAGCCTGGTTTTGCCGTGTAAATGATTGCCACTTTAAAAAAAAAACTGAAAAAACCCCATACCAAATCTCTCACTTTCTGACACTCTCCTAGGACCTACACACTGGCCGATCCGCCGCCAAGCTGACAGACGGCGGATACGGCCGACGGGCGACCCAGCGGCGGAGGGGCAGTGACAGGGGGAGTGAAGTTTCTTCACTCCCCCCGTCACCCGGCTGCATTGAAGTTCAGGCAAATATGGACGAGATCGTCCATATTGGCCTGCATGTACAGCCGACGGGGGACCAGCGATGAATGAGCGCGGGGCCGCACATCGTTCATCGCTGGTGCCTCCACACTGCACGATATGAACGTTATCTCGTTCATTAATGAACGAGATCGTTCATATCGTGCAGTCATGTCGGCCAGTGTGTAGGGCCCATCCCTCTATTACATTTGGCCCGAGGAGTTGGATCAGTTGTCGTCATGCTGTCTTGTGTGTGTCTGACTGGCAGCATATAATAAATTAATTGTAAAAAATAATGGTTATATAATACTGTTTTTTGGGAGGCATTGCCGACGGCCGTTTTTTACGTAGACAAACATTTTTATTGGTTATTGCTGTAATACACTACTAATTTGGGACACTTTTGTAACCAGATATAATGTGGTGCATCACCCAAAAAAAATGAACAGAATTGTGAATCATTTAGTATTGGCCCTCATTCCGAGTTGATCGCTCGGTAAATTTCTTCGCATCGCAGCGTTTTTCTGCTTAGTACGCATGCGCAATGTTCGCACTGCGACTGCGCCAAGTAATTTTGCTATGAAGATAGGATTTTTACTCACGGCTTTTTCATCGCTCCGGCGATCGTAGTGTGATTGACAGGAAATGGGTGTTACTGGGCGGAAACACGGCGTTTTATGGGCGTGTGGATAAAAACGCTACCGTTTCCGGGAAAAACGCAGGAGTGGCCGGAGAAACGGGGGAGTGTCTGGGCGAACGCTGGGTGTGTTTGTGACGTCAAACCAGGAACGACAAGCACTGAACTGATCGCAGATGCCGAGTAAGTCTGAAGCTACTCTGAAACTGCTAAGTAGTTTGTAATCGCAATATTGCGAATACATCGTTCGCAATTTTAAGACGCTAAGATTCACTCCCAGTAGGTGGTGGCTTAGCGTGTGCAACTCTGCTAAAATCGCCTTGCGAGCGATCAACTCGGAATGAGGGCCATTATTCAGTAATATGCACAAGAGAGGTCATGGAGAAGCAAAAAATCTCTCTGCTTGTGAATTAGATTTAGGCAAAAATAGAAGGTATTATTTCTCATACGCAGACTGGTGCACATCATAAATGTACTACAGGGGTGTTACACAACTAGTAAGGGAGAGGTGGGGTGGGGGGTTGTATGGCCAGCAGGTCAGCCTCCTAATATTTCTTAGTGCACTATAGGCGGATTTGGAGTTTGCAGCTCTGCAGTGCAACTACAAATTTTCTTGGCTTATCTTTCAACCCTTGTCAGGAATCCTTGGCTACTAACACTGAGGGGAAAATGTATAAGACTGGCACATATCGTGCCTGTATGGCTATATCCCGCTTTGCCTCTTTTCCGAGGTGAAGCAAAAAGCACTAGTGCCGAGCTGTATTAATATCTCGGCTGCCAGTGAAAACTCCCCCCTCAGGGGATGCCCACAGCGCATTAGCCTAGTGCCGATGCATTGTATCTTTCCCTCCAGCTGGCTTGCTGGGCATGCACAAGATTTCCCTATTATTGCAATATTGTCACGATCCGGGTATCTGGACGCCATTACCTCCCGTTTAGATGTCTTCTGAGACTGGCTCAGCGTTCCAAGTCCGGATCTCATCTGTGTCTCTACACTGCATATCCCTCTTGTCACTCTGAGACGCTGTCACAGCGGCGCCATGTTTGAATCTTGCATGGTGTCCTCCGCGGCCTCCGCCGCCGCTCCTGTGTTATAGTTGCAGGTTGTCAGAGTGGTGCCTCATGACTGCCGCGGCCTCCGCTGTCATTCACGTGTCTCAGCATACACTGGTCAATCTGGCGTCTCCTGTCCTCTGCGGCCGGCGCCGCCATTACTGCTATGTTTCCACATGGTTTCCCAAACCAGCTTTCCCTCCAAGTTCTAACATGGGCGCAGCCATGTTGGATCTAATCACATGCTCCAGTTTCACCAATCCACTGCCTCTGGAAATCTGCATAATTGCCCAGCAAATGCCTGCATAGCTGCAGGTATAAGTATCCTGTGTCTGGGCCAGAAAGAGGTCAGTGCTTTGTTTATCATACCTTGTTCCAGTCTCTCTCTCCTGTGGCTTGTTTCTCCAGGTTCCAGCTCCTGTTTCCAGCATCCACTAAGAGACCCGCACCAGCCTTCCATCCTGCGGTGCAGCCTGACTCTGCAGTCCTCCGTGGCTGATCCAGCTTCCAGTTTCCAGCCATTAACCCATCTGCTTCCAGCAGCCAGCTTTCAGCAGATTCCAGCTTCTGTAAAGTACCGGTGTCGATCCAGCGGATCCCTACTTACCAGCAGTATCCACCAACCACCGGTAATCATACTACAACTCTCCTGTTTCTACGCTCCCTAGCATCCTACAGTATTCACTCCAAGTTTCATCACCTGGCTGGTTCCATCCAGCATTCACTCCGTGACTTTATTACCTGGCTGATCCCATTCAGCATCCACTCCGTGTCTTACCACCTGGCTGCTTCCATCCAGTAACTACAACAGCTTATTCAAGTTACCAGCTTCATCTGTTAATCTACTGGCATGTTCCTCGGCTATCTCCACTACTGCAACCAGGCCTGGTAAGGTTATTCCATCAAAGGACTTTAACAACTGTTCTTTAACCTACCAGTGCTCTGTGATACCTTCTAGGGTCAAAGTGTTCCAGGAACTATATTATTTTGCCTTTGCCATTATTTGCTGTCTGTTGTTACACGGAGTCTGTCAATAAACTTTTATTTTACTTTTACCTGGTTGTCATGGTCACACCTTCGGGTTTCCTTTAACACTTACATGTCCAGGGGTCTGATTAAACCTTCCCGGTTTAAGTTCCTTTCAGCCCCTACAACTGAGGCTTCCTTTTGTCAGCCAAAACCCTCAGTTGTGACAAATATCTCCTATGCAGCCCGGAGCAGTTAGCCACCACAGCCAGGGATAGAGCTGCCCCTGCTGTGGTGAATGGGGACAGACACTTGCAGCTGTCACGATTGATACTGACCGTTCATACGCTGGAGGAGAAGCGGTATCAGAGAACATAACCTGCACTGATACCATATCTCCCCCATAGCACCACTGTATTCTTCTTTTATAGCATTTTCTCTTCTCAGTTGCTGCAATTCTGTCTCTCACAAGGCTATGTCTCAAATTACATTCTCTTAATCAATCAATCAATCCTTTACTTGCCTTCAATTACATACTCGACCTCCATTTCCCTGTATTGCCCTCAGGCCTCTAATCTAGTTTCTGATTAATGAAAACCTTCTTTCTGAGAGGTAGAGTTTAATAAACATGTCTGTCACCGCTGTGCCGCAATGTTTCATAGATGTGCCATATTCTTTTAACATGCCATCTGTTTGTGCCGGGGGGTATGTATCAAACCAGAGAGCGAAAGAGGAGGAGATCAAGTGGAAAACTTGCACTTAGCAACTGATCAGGTCCTGTTATTTCATACACTGTAGTATAAAAATGATAGCTACAAGCCGATTGGTTTTATGTTTAACTCCTTCACTTCACCTCTGTGGAAGGTTTGATACACCTCCCCCTCAATGTTAATCTGGCCCTGACAGCCCAGCATTCTTCTTAATTCCTGCTCTGGACTCCAGTTTGGCATAGAATGGCTCCGTCCAATGGTGGCATATACAGTATGTTTCTTATTGTTATTATCCTATATAATAAAAGGGTAACGCTGCTCCTCACCTCAGTTATGTGCGCCGGCGGCCACTAGAGGGTGCTCGATGACTCCTTTGTGTGCTGCAAGCTGTCACAGGTGAAAGTGATACTGCGGGGAGATGTTACAGCCTCCTAACCTGCTGCTAATAATAATTATAATACGGATCTCTGACTGTGTCACACTTGCTGCATACAGAGAGAGGGGGCTGGGGAGTGGAGAGTGGGGTAGGGACAGATAGGGATAGGGAAGGAGAGAGAGGAGAGTGAGGTTGGGGTAGATAGGCTTTGTTTTTTTAAAATATAGTATTACTAGGTGGCAATACAGGGAATACGGGCGCTCTTCACACAGTCGTAAGGAGCTACGCCCCTGTGGGCTGAGGGATGGTGGAGGGGGCAGGAGGTGTTGGCCTTGTTGGAGTTGTGGGTGTGTGGGGCAGGGGGATTGGGGAGGGTATGTCCGAGGCTGCCATAGGTGGTGGAGTTCCACATGGGGTGTGTGGGTGGATGGTGAAGGGTATGGGGGTCTTTGTAGTGTTCATGGGAGGGGTGGAGAGTAGGGTAGGGGGAGGTTGATGGTTTTGTTGAGGTTTCGTGTGAGCTGCAGTGGTGGTGTATTTGCATAAGCTGTGTGTCAAGTATGGGGCTACAGTGTTTGGTGGATGTTATTATGAGGTGTTGTGGGTGTTGGGCAGGTGTGTGTTGTGTGGATGTGGTGTAAAAGTGTACATGGTGTGTAGTTTGTATGTGAAAGGGGGTGGGTGTAGTGAGGTGGAGGGGTGTGTGTTGGCGTTGCCCTGTGATTGAGGTATTGACTGTTTGTGGGGAGGGTTGTTGTAGGTGGTGCGTGTGGTGGATGTTTGATTGTAAAATGGCCTTGTGGATGGGGATGTTGGTGCAGAGGTGGTGGTATAAATGTGGTATGTGGATGTTGGGAGTGGTGGAGGGTTGGCAGAGGGGGGTATGGAATTTTTCAAGGGGGAACGGATGAGCTGTGTGTGAGGGAGGAACATGTGGTGTGTAGGTGGCTTGAGAGGGAGTGTTGTGTTTGGCAGGGTGTGCATAGGTGCTTAGGGGGTTTTGTGGGTGTGGTGGGGAGGTTAGATGGGTTAGGGATTGAGGATGTATGTGTTAGGGAGTGTGAGGGCTGGCTATGGATTGTTGATGGTGGTGAAGGTAATGTGTTGGGTGTGGTAGTGTGTGTGAGTGTTAGTAGGTTTGGCCTGTGGCCCTGTAAGATGCTGGGGAAGGTGAATGAGTGTGTATGGGCTGAACCGTGGATGGTGGCCCGTGACTGCGTATACAGGGGCAAGGGGTAAGGGATGGTGTAGGTGGTAGGTGGTGTAGTACTTGTTGCATTTGTGTTTGTCGGGTACACGGGGACAGGGGTGGGTGTTGGAACGTGGGCATGGGTGGGGAAGTTGCTCATGGGGAGTGTGGTGGGATGATGGAGGGTATTTGGGGTTGGGTGCTGTAAGGAAGAGGGGGTGGGGAGTGGGTTAGGGGGATGGTGCATGGGGTAATGGTTGGGTGGTGTATGTGTGGACGGTGGATGTTAGGTATGGGGTTAGCTTGTTTGGGGGGTGTGCTTGTGAGGTGCAGCTGATGTGATGGAGGTGGGTGAGGTGGAGTTGCGGGTGGGGTTGTGTTGAGGGGTAGAGGTTTTTGGGTGGTGGTTGTG